>NC_142826.1:5095251-5247501 GCF_057945365.1 Rhopilema esculentum | reverse complement strand
AATCCTCCTGCCGGACAAGCAACGCATGCTCCTCCACAGTATGCAGTATCGCAGTTTTGTCGGTATCCTATTAAGCAGGGTTGGCAGTGAAATAATAAACGAAAAGAATCTGTGTAACATCTGAAGCCATGACCATGCAATTTATCAGTTTGCATTGTTATGTTGGTTTCCTTGGTTGGTGTGCAGACTAAATCTGCTTTTATTTCATCTTTCATTATTATTTTCTTGAGATGGCTGCAGCCTATATATATTACTGATTTGTTCTGCAGGCTTCGATAATCTGATCCTCGAAGAGTATGTAGCGTTGGGTTCCCAAACAAAAGTAATAGATATGGAGATCCTTTCATCCCATCTAAGAACCCCTCGATATGTGTAAGCTTGTTATCAAACAAGAATAATTTGTCGATTACATGGCCTTCGAATTGATGTTGTTGCAACTTTGTTAGAGAATTTCTGTGCAAGAACAGCTCAACTATTCTTGCAGGTTTGTCGAATGCCTTTGGAGACATGTTTTCTATTTTGTTACTTTGAAGAAACAAATATTTGATGGTTGTGTTACCCGAAAATACGTGATCAGGAATCGCCGTAATTTCATTGCGTGAGAGGTCTAATGAAAAGAATCTGATTCCAGTAAAATTGAATGTTTTTATTCTGTTTTCACTAAGACGAAGAACAGAAATAATATTGATGGCGAAATCTGAAGTCTTTACTCTTGTGATTCGATTTGCTGTAATATCCAGTACCATTAGATAGCGAATCCCGCTTAAGTCAGGCGGCGTTAACAAAAGATTGTTGTTGAGAAAGATAGAATGGAGATTTTTTGTAAATTTGAATAGTCTTAACGGTAGATTTTGGAGCTTATTATTATGAAGAGCAAGCATGCTCAAACTCCTAAGTGAGTCAAATGTGCCCGACTCAATTTCTTGCAAACCGCAGCTGCTTATGTTCAACAGGCGAAGACTTTTCAGACCAGCCAGGTAACGCCTTGTAACTTTTGGTAACACGTTGTTTCCTAGCTTGAGAGCTCGTAGTCCGCTTGGAATCAAACCGAAAACGTCGTTGTTGAGATTTAATTTGTTCGATGATGCGTCCATTTCTCTAAGAAATGTCCAGTTCCCATTTTGCAGGAGCCTTTTAAGAGAATCTGTCTGTAGTTTGTTGTGTGAAAGATTTATGTTAGTGATTGAATCTGGAAGTTTTATCGGATCTTTTAAAGAACAGTTCTTTAAGTTCAAAATTTCTAGATGCTTGTATCTGGTGAATGTGTGTTTCTCTATTGCTAGAGAAGGGTTATTGGATAGATCCAAGAATCTGATTTTTAATGGGACTGAATTGTCAAGTTCCTGCACTCCAAGCCCTGAACATTTGACTGCTAGATCGCTGCAAAAACACACATCTGGGCAAAGCCTCGCCACAACACCAGTTAGAGCGCTGCATAACCAGAAGATCACGACAATGATAATCATCCTCTGGCCAATAGTTTGAGTAAATCTCTATAAAATGGATAATGTTTTGTTTGTTTTCTATATGGTCATCACTATTACCATTATTATTGTAATTTTTATAATTATTGTTGTTTCTAAGCTTTCTGTGATATCCATTTGTACCACTTATTACGTCTTTTGCTGTAGGAACAAAGCATGGACTTACCTTGAACTACTCTCCTTTTTACTACATACATAACTATATGTGAATTACGCTTGTTTTTCATTTTTATTCTGTAAAATATATTATTCTGTATTAAAGAGATTTGTATTGCATTTTTTAATTTCAATGAAAATGAAAGTTTCCATTATAATTACCAATCAAAAATCAATCAGTCAATCATTATAACCTGTCAGTCAATCAATCAATCAATCAATCAATCAATCAATCAATCAATCAATCAATCAATCAATCAATCAATCAATCAATCACTCAGTTAATCATGAATCATCATCAACAATCATCGATGCCCCTTGTGTTCTCGTTACAGCGTCACATTTGATCTTTCGCCATTGACCCGTACCTAAGACCCCATTCAAACTGGAATATATCCCAATGGGTACAGATTCATTTTGGATCCGTTTCAGTGTAAATAAAAGCCATAATCAATACGGATCCAAATCAGTTCATACTTACTCTGAAGCTGTACAGGAATGGTTCCTTTCAATCGCCTCTTTTCGCAACTATTAACGGGAGGGGGTTTTGTTGCATCTAGTCGACGTTTGAAGAAGCATTTCGTATAACTTGAAATAATTTTCTGTTTTTTTCACAGTAAAATACAGTTTTTTAAGATTAAAAGTTCGATTCGCACCTGTTTGAATCCATACCACCTGTTTACCTTGTACCTCAACTGGGATGTACCCAAAGGGGAAAGCTTTAAAGCACTCCCAAACAACTGCGTATAGTAGATTCACATTGAAAACAACTGGAATTTACTCTCTTTCCGTATTATTTGTATAAATGAATGTCAACACATAACCTATCGAGAATTCAAGGGCATATTTTGATGCCAAAGTGATAAAGTTATGATCTCATTTTATCGATGACGTCACACAACCTACAAAATCTAAATTAAGTTTTGATATCTATTGTAATTTGAATATTCGTTATTTAAATGTCATGCGTCAGAAGCAATTTTAGTTTTCAAGTGTTATTCTTCGTACTGGTCCTAGCTGTTAGAGGGTGGTTGTATTTTGACTATTTTTTGAAGCCTAAGTCTGTAACGAGACAGTCATAAGAACATCTAGTTGAAGTAGCGGTTTTCGTGGTTCAAACATGGCTATTGATGCATTCGCGTTTGAAATATAATTTTTCTAGCCAATTACGGTAATAAAAACTTTGTTTGACTTGAGTTCAACGTTTTCCTGGTTCATGTATAGTTGTCAAATATTTGCTAAAATTTAAAAGAAACTGCAATGTAAAAACAGTCATTTTTTGTAAGAAAAACCGTTTGTAAGAAACTGAGCCCGAAAAGGAACAACAAAATTTAAAAGCCATAGTACTGAACACCCCCAGCATTAAGAAACTGCTCAGAAATAGTTCTTCTATAGATGGGATGGAAATGATTCTTTTCGACGATTCGGCATATATTTCATGTTTACTTGACATTGTTAAATATAAGCTAGAGTTCCTTGTGACTTATTAGATATTCTATACCATGTTATCTCATGTAACGTTCTGGAATTTTTAGAATTTCTCTCCTAAGGATTTGTGATTTACAAACATTTGAGAAACTTTTACCACTAAAATAAAAATAGTGAGAAACTGGGTGTTAATCCCGAGCTTTTTTTCTTGAAAAAATGCTTGTACTAGAATGATGTTCCCGTTTCGTTGGTCTTTCTGCTAATAAACCATGAATACAGATTATCTTTGTGAAATACTGAAATTCATAACTCACCCCTCGTTTGTTAAGTCTGCCGTTCCTTCAGCATTAGTTTCCTCCTGCAAATGATAGTGATATTTTTGTCTGTCTGTGGTGTTTGCTAACACGTTGCTGTGGGTGCAGATGCAAATATAATGCAGATTGTGGATTGATCTTTAAAATGCCGATTTTGCTAATGCGTCTGGACTTGTGTGTATGCCATGTGCCGGTCCTGGAGTGATAAAAAGAGCTGTTTCCTTTGTTGCATTCTGTTTAATTTTTGTGTCTTTTCTTGTGTTCGGCACGATTTTCCTTTGCCGTGAAAAGTGAGAAAGAAAACTGGGAGTAACAGATGCCTAGCTTCTTTTTCACCTTTTTCAATAGAAATTCCCTAAATTTTGGTCAGTTACACTTTTTGAAGTATTCACTAAATTCCCTATCTGTCTGCTCGTGTCTCACCAATGTCACCAAATATTCATTAAGTGGGGGATAATTGATAATTGTTGTCGCAGTTTTGGAAATGCTTGGTCTTCCTTTGAAGAGAAAAGGGAGTTAGTTTTTAGTGGATAGTGGTTGACGTGTATCTCAAGAACGATTTACGTTCAAACAAGATAGGCAGAAAAATGGAATGTCAGTACATCAGGATATTTTCAAACGATGACAGGATGAAAAATTCCCAGGGACACCCCTCGCTTTTGGAAGAACAGTCGCTAATTTTTGTCCCTAAAATTTTACCAAAACGTACAATCTGGTTCCACAATAAAAATCCATGGGCTGTGATGACTAAAAATAAGGTAATATCGGGAAACAAACCCCCACCCCTCCTCCACTTGATTATATTTCGGCACGCCACTTTCTCAAGGAGTAGTATATCCATCTTTTGAAACCCTTTAGAGTATCACGATTAAGGAGTTTAAAAATTTTTTTTGTAAAAATTGTTGTAGCCACCAAGACAGGAGTGTGAAGCTATCAGTGAGATCCTGCTCGAAATGAGCGCGTTTTCTGAGTTACAAAGCCACTTGTTGAAAAAGTCAAGATCAATCAAATTTTGTCAAGATCAGGTCTCATCCAGGACACTACAGCTTACATGCACTTTTGCATCGCACTTTTACATACACTACAGCTTACATGCACTTTTGCAAATTTTTAGTATCGTTTGTAGCCACCCGAATCTAGGCAGTTTTATCCGTAACTCGTAAAAAGATGATTGAAGTTTCATTTCATCTTTCTTTAATTGCCAGTTTCAATCTTTTGTTTAATTGTTTTTTATTTCGACAGTATGCTTTCTGCGGTTGATGAAAGTCAGGAAAAAACGCTCATCGATGCTGTTAGTGCTCTCATGATTTTCTGTAAATCAGATGACTTGAAAGCCCAAGGTACGTTTCCATTAAACGTTTCCGTAATACATTTTCTTAAAGAATTTTTGAATACACATGAACAGTGGTGTAACGAAGGCACCTTGGGCCTTAGGGATAAGCAAGATGGAGCCCCTATTAAGAGACGGCAGGAAAGTCCCATCGAATGCTTAAGAGCATGTAAAGGACAATAGCAAGATATAAAATTGGCAATTTCTCTCGTCAACTAATAAAAGCTTCAGTTAGAGAAGTTTAACAGCTTTAAAAATTGAGGAGAACTTGAACGTGTCTTTAAAACGTGGATATAACAGTATTTTGGGGCCCCGTTTGGTCGAGGGTCTCAGTTATCGAACTGAGATGCCCTAAACTGTATTTTGCCACTGCACATGTGGAGTAACAGTTTTAAGTTTAGGGTTGAGATATCTCTGTGTTGAACATTAACTGGTTGATTCAAAGGGATCTGCTTTTTAATGCGCAAGTAGGTTGATTCAAAGGGATCTGCTTTTTAATGCGCAAGTAAAATCACAACGATCCTAAAAAAACAATTGAACCATTAAACAAGTAACATCGTATGATACCGGTAGACCGCACCTTAAACAGGCGCACATATCCTAGATATCATAACAATTCAGAGGAGAAAGGGATAATGAGGTAGATAGAGAAGAGAGATATTAAATGACATTCTTTGCCGTTCTGTTTATCATTACAGTCATCTCATTTCTATCGCTCTTTTTTATGTGGTATCTATCTAATACCACTCTTTTAACGTTTCTGGCGCCCTTGATACGCGGTTTCACTTACCTTCAAGGCAACTTTTGGAAAAGAGAGCAATACAATTTACCCTTAAGTTATTATTTGCCATTAGTCTAATGGATTACTTTTTCCCTTCTCTATGACATTCCTTAGAAGACAGTCACTTTATTTTGTATATTGATTTTTCCTTCATTTTTTATAGCTGTATCTGATGGTGCATTACACCCAGTTTTGTCACTCTGTGAAATGAAGGAGCACATTGCCTTACTCGCTATTATGACGTTGAGCCTCATTGTTGAGCATCAAGCAAATCTAGCCGCCCTTGTAGAGGTAGGTATCAAAATATGTCATTTTTATGCTAATGATTTGCTGTATAAGTTGCTTTCACAATCACATTCCCTTCATTGTGACTTCATAATCATCATCACAATCTAGAGCCATCGTCATTGGTCACGAATGATCAGTTGCGATCTTTGATTATTATCGCCATCGTAAGTTTTCAATGGTCAGTCAATCACTGTCAGCGATCATCGTCGATCACCTTCGATTATCATAGATCATTTTCATCAATCATCATTTATCATTATAATCACAACCATAATAATCATCATCGTATAATCAACAATCAACCAATCACCATTATTTCAAGTCAATTTTTAAGTAATAGAATATTAAAGTTGTTTTAAGAGTTTTATAACATGCTATATACTGAAACCACACTAAAATCAGCTCGATGTGTTTTTTCTAGGATGGAAAAGGGTCTCTTCAAAAAATAGTAACATTAACCTCGGCAAAAGATGAAAAGGTATTGCTATTTATATCAATTTTACATTTTGATTTTACACTTTTTTTTTTCTCTCTAATCCTCTTTGCTTTTATTCTTTGTCTTCTACTCCTTGTTAGTGTTTTTTAACCATCGGCATGAAAGATATTTTATAGCGAACTGAATCCTTTGTCTGTATTCAATTTTTTCCAAAATTAGCAAACACTTCAAAGTGTTGTGTAATTCTTTCTAATTTTTAGAGTTCTGTGCTGATAATGAAATTCCAGCTTAAAATTTTATTTATTAGTCTTTCATATGCGATATGGAGTTGATGCAATGACAGGAGTGATCTTTGATTATTAGATTTCTAACTGTAAATATTTGATTTTGAAATTTAAAAGTTTCAGCGATTTAAAGTATCTAAGATTTGCAAAATCTGTTCTTTTTTCGTTATCGTTGACAAATCTAAAAGTGCATCAAGTCTCGAGCGACCGTGCTTTGTCGGCTCTTTCTACTTATCCTGCACCATGAGTAGTCTTAGATGGAATGCTTTTTGACTGAAACTGCATTTATAGAGAATTAAACGTCTTTTCAGATGCAAGAAATTGCTTTTAAGATTTTGGCCTCGCTCTCATTAGGAACAGATTGGCAACGTCATCGTATTGTTCAGGTAACTTCAGAATTCCTTTGATGTTTTCTTTGTTGATTAGTTTGTATTACAAGCTGACGTGTTTGGATTTGTAAATATTCTTTTATTTGTCTTACAATAATGGAACCAAGTTTTAACACATTCATGTATTCAACTGTACTCGTGATTACTTTACTATATTATCGTAAAGATTTACTGAATTGCTTACAAATTGTGACAGTTAGATCTTCAGATTGCAATTAAAGGCAGCAAAAAAACCCAACATGTATTCAGAAACAACGAATTGGATGGAACTTTTCCCAAGCGTATTTTTTCAATATTAAGCCACCCACGATTATAAGCGCACCATTTTTGATTATAAGCTACAGCCATAAAACCATGCAACAATACATTGTTTAAAATGGCAGACGCAAAAACTGATAAAAACTTGATTGAGTACTTAGACAACAATGTAGACATTAGAAGTTCAACCAACAACATCGTCCAGTATGAGGTCAGCAATAGTGCCCAGAAGTACTTCTTCCTCATCTCCTATAATGTTACCCTTAGCTTCAAGGTTGCAAGAAACCTTGGCAGGAAACTTGGATAAAATAATGTGAGCCGCCCTCGTTTATAAGCCGCCCTCGTTTATAAGCAGTCCTCGTTTATAAGCGGCCCTCGTTTATAAGCGGCCCTCGTTCATAAGCGGCCCTCGTTTATAAGCGGCCCTCGTTCATAAGCCGCCCTCGTTTATAAGCGGCCCTCGTTTATAAACGGCCCTCGTTTATAAGCGGCCCTCGTTTATAAGCGGCCCTCGTTTATAAGCGGCCCTCGTTTATAAGCGGCCCTCGTTCATAAGCCGCCCTCGTTTATAAGCAGTCCTCGTTTATAAGAAGTCCTTGATTATATACCGCCGCAAAACGTGTCAAAAATAATTATAAAAATCGAATAAATACGGTATATGCTGCACCATTCTTCTGCCATTAAGGCTTGAATTGTTATTTAATATGTTTCATTATATTGTGTATTCAGAGACAGCTAATTTGATGACACCCCCTTGTTTCAATTATTTTCATGCTGCACTTTTCACCAATTTTTTACTTCTGCGTAGTTACTTGATTTGTTTCTTGATTCAAAATTTTGCTCTTCCCTCAACGTACTCGTCCATTGAAAACTTCTGTTGTATATTTTTTTACGTTTGTAGGAAAATTACGTAAACAACAAATGTTTTGTTGAAGCGATTCGAAGAAAGCCGAAGAACCAGCAGGTAAGTTGTTTTGCCTAGTGCTGAAAATGAATACTTTTTTCCATGTAACCGTAACCCCCGGAAGATTGCCGTCGGCACCTATCTTCTTCCTCATCGGCTATGCTTATTACGTTGCTGGTGTTATATGCGTTTCTGCGTGGACTGAGACGCATTTTAGTTTTGCAAATTGCCGTATAATGGCGGACAAGCTGCGAGTAACTTGAAGCGCATATGGAAGCGCTTATCAGCTGCCATCTGAGTGGTTTTGTTATTGCCGCTTATAGGTTGTGATGCATTGTGACGGGGCTTTAACTTGATTATAACGCATGTAGTGGAATGGTACAACTTAATAGATACACTTCTTAGTGGTGTCGGCGCCCATATTAATTATTTTATGTGGCCATGTTATTCTTTTCCGATCATGTTAGTTACCAACTCGACGCTAATAACATAAAAACACAACGAGACATTAATAGAACGGTTTCTCGATATTCAACCATGTGCGGTTTTTGCAATGGTAGATATGACAGGGTCTTGTACTACCTGCAGAGCCTTGGCAAAGCAGCCGTGGTGGAGGAGGCTAGGGTGTCTGATAGCAGGTGCGGAAACCAGCCTCGTACAGAAGTGTTGAAGCAAACAGGAAAGGGCTTCGAACAGCTTCAACCTTGTGCCAATTTTTGCTGTCGCAAATGTCGATAGAATACTTTTCATAGAGAATACTTGTATCAGATTATTTTCGTTACTTCGTGAAAAGAAGGAAACGTTTCACAAAAATGCAATATATGATAAATCTTTTTAGTGAGAAAGATTTTATTTTTGTTCTCAGTTGATGGAAATGATAAAAATATGTGGAAGCAATTGAATTGTTTTTAGGAAACTGATAAATTCTTGGAAAGGGGATCTGCAATCTTGAAAAGAGCTGGTGCGACAATGCCCTAATCTAGTGAACGGTTGCTTGCCTGAGTGTAGTCCAACATCCACCACCATCCTCTCCAACCCATTCAAAGTTTGGTCATATGTATTGTAGTAGCAGCAATACAATCTTTGAACTGAGGAGGGGGGGGGGGGGGTGTAGGCGTGCCAGATCTCATTAGCATCTGTTCAGGATTTTAGATTTCCTGAGAGTAATCCAGTCATTCAGTGTTTGAAAAATTTCTTAAACCTTTGCGTCTGGTTTTTCTGGGAGTGATTCGCTGTCTGCACCAATTTTAATCGTATTACTGCATATTCTAATTAAATTCTATGATCCAAGATACAAACACTACTTTGTCAGAGAATTTCGATGCTTCAGGAGCTTTTTTTTGATTCACTGTGTTTAAAACAGTTAAAACACCCGTTAGGTCCTCGTCAATGCAGCATGTTTAATTGGGAACCTTTCAACTTGTGAACAAGATCAGTCATCCTTGCGAGAATGCCTGGAGGCTATCTGCACATTGGTGACGTCACATCCTCAACAGAAAGATATACAAGTATGTTGTAATTGTCCCAAATTTTGTTTTTTTTTCTAATTTTTGATCGTTTTCTTGGTTACAACTGTTGATCTGTTGTTAATCGTCACATTGTTAAGATTTTAAATTTACCATGATTTCAGTTTTTAAACGTTATTTCCCTATTGTTAGTATTATCATTTATCTTTATTTTCAGCTGCAAGTATCCCGTGCCATCGCGAACTTTTCGAAATACCAAGTAAACTGCATTGCTCTAGTAAGTATATTTTATAGAAATCATTTGTTATTTAAATTAACCTATTTTTCATCTATCCCCTCTCGTCAAATCTTGTCAGGTTATAGGCGATCTTTCCTCGAAATCGACGTCAATTTTTAATTTCCGTTCTTGTCGGTGAATTTCAATGATTTTTATTCACTTTCATAGAGTTAAGTGCGGCAAAAATATCGGTATAGTTAAGCTCTTCTCTTGAAAATGCAAATGGTAGAATAAATCTCTCTACTGCACGTTTCACGACTCTTTGAGAATTAGAATTGTAAACAATAAATTCAATGAGAAAAAAAAGGTAGGGAGACAAAAAACAGAGAATGTTTCGGGGAAAAAATTACAGGGAAAATAATTTTGCATCTCATTAACATGGAAAGTTAATTTTGAATAGACAGTTATGCTACAAATGAAGTAGTGGGCGATGAAATCAGAGATGTTCCGTAAGAGAAGACCAAAATATTGTGTTATCCCTGAAGATTTAATATATTATAAGCAGAGAAAATTTTGGCGAAAATTAAATAAAGGTACCAAAATTTATTCATTTTTTCAACTTTTAACGATACCCTCGAATAATTGTTATCATTGTTTCTATTTCCCTAGGTGAATCATTTGTCCGATATTATTGCTGTCCACCTCAAGGTAGTAGATCTAATTGTTCTTCAAGCTATTTCTGCTTTGCTTCTTTGCAAAATCACATTTGTTCACAAATTGTATGGACTTCATTGTACCTTTTTTGCTAGTAACAGTTATGTGTGCTTGTATTTAGTAAAAAATGTAACTACCATTCCTAGTGGTATCTTTAGGCCTGATAACATTTGAAAGGGCTGGCTCTAGCATTTGGGGCAGATTTTTATTAGCTATTTATTTGGAAAATTAATTGTTGTGCCGAACCCACATACCCTGTGCAGTAAAGGCCGCCGCCGTAACTTTTACAACCAGTTCTATCTCCAATTGATTTCAGACATGAAATCCGGCATTCCATCCCTTCTTTTATGGATTGTCCCTTTCACCAGCAAGGTTGATCTTCGCTACCAGAGCTAGCCCTTTCTGTAGGTATTGTTAATCTCAAATCACTGCTATAAATAAAGCACCTCCAATTGGTACCTAGATCTCAGCAATAATCGTCTTCATAAGGTAATAGGGCCTTCGACAAACAACAAGGCCCTTAAAGATTCCATTCCTAACGTTCTTGAAAAAGTTTCTGTCAGCTGGAAATGATTTATTTTTTTCACAATTTAAGACAAATAATTGCAAATGGTACCAATAGCTATCTAGGGAAAGGATTAGAACAGCCTTTGGCGAAGATTCTGTAGTCGGTGGTTAAGTTTAAGTTTAAATTGTTTCATTTCTTGCTTTATCTTTCAGTCCAATGTTGCTGAAATACGAACACATGCTGTTAGATCTATTATTCATCTACTTTCTCACGCAAAAGAAGAAGTCTTGACTGTTCTGAGAAGGTAAGTCGACGATTAAATAACTGAAAGACGACAAAAGCAGATTCTTATAGTGGACAAGGCGTAGGTGTCCAGAGATCGCTTTTTATGAAATGTAGATGCTTAACCAATATCAAATTAGTCTGCTGCTTTCATAGTTATTTGAAGGTGCTGATTAAATAGTGACATCTTTGCCTCTAATGACTTATTATGTTACACTTAAATTTGGTCGAATGTAGTTTTTGTTGTAAGACACATTTCTTGTCTGAGATTTATAAGCAAATTCTATTTCAATTTCACAATAGAGTCGTAATTCTTGATGGATAACTATTGAGTCTCACTTATCCTTTGGTATTTTCTTATCTTTAACTTTTCATGAATTTTGTTGGAAATGTTTGCTGTTCAGTTTACAAGTTGTGCTGAGCTCTATTGATTTAAAATACCGTACATGTGAAATTGGTCCAAAAATTCCTAATCATTGTGGTATTTTACCTGGATTGCATCTATATATATATCTTCTGATGAAGCTATCTTTCGTTGATCAGAAATGGCTTGGAAGACTTGCTTTCCATCTTAATCGACGTCAATGGAATAACTGATGCCATTCAAAACGTTCTGCTACAGTCTGTTAAAGAACGCAATAGACCGATGTCTTTGTGATGTTCATGCTATTTGGTGGTATTCGCTATAAGGTGAGCGTTTTAGAGAGTTTAGGGTTGTGAGTATTGACCAGTGCTAATTGTGAGTATTGACCTAGGGTTGTGGTCATGGACTATTGGTCTAACTTGATTTCCCCTACGATAATAACACTAAGGATAAATATAGGTTTTATTCCTCTGGTAAGCTCATAGAAAAATCAGGCTTGAGCAGGGTTTTTTGAATTTCCTTTTTCTTTACTTTATATTCGCTTTTTACTGAAAACAATAATGAGGTTTTTGGTGTTTTGATTCACAAAATTTGACGATATCGAACCAATACTGTTTTCATCTGATTTTTAACTTATTTTTCATTTTTCTGTTTTCGAAATGTTCGCAATTTAACTAATCCTGTTTACTTTCAGATGTCGTTTTTTCATGCACAACACGATTTCTGTGATTGAATCTGGGAGCAAATCAAATAGACAGGTATATAATTAAAAAGATATTTTTTGTATATTTTTAATCAATGCATACGTCAATAGAGAGTATATGAAATAATAAACTGTAAATATTAAGTGAAGCCCGTATTCCGTTATCCGTTGATAAAAAAGGTTGAGGCAGGCTTAGCTAAAACGTAGGCGAAATTTGCCCGCGGGTTTTCGCATCAGCATGTGACATTTTACATTGCGTGTGACATCCTGGATTGCACAAGATGCGCGTTCCGTATCTTTGCATGCGCGTTCCTATATACTTTTGTTATGAAGTTTTATAACAGAATAGAATTTTGCAGTCAGCTCAACGTTATTACAGAAGGGGCAGCCATTGCTAGCACAAGATAAGCTTCTTTTTCACATTGTTTATAATGGTGATACTTCTGAAGCATACTATAAAGACTAGCAAAGCCTGATGGAACAGTTGTGGAACAGTTCTCTAGGTTCGGTAAAAAGTCTAGGTGTCCAAATGACCGAGAAACTATTACCGAAAAAAGTCTTCTTTTTTATTGTAATTTTATGAAGAAACGAATGACTATGATATAAGCTATATGATTGTAGAAATCTTTGCAGGGGGTTTACGAAAATGGGTATTTTATATCTATACTTGCTAGTGTCTATGGATAATTTTGCAATTGTAGTTTTTTAGAAGAATGATAGAACTGATGAACCTGTATTGGAATCATTTCATAAGTGTAAAATTTAATCTTTTTGTGATCGTCATGGCATTAAAAATTACTTTGAAAAATCAAACTAGAAAATTTAATAATTTAAAAAAACCTTTTTACTACGACAGAAAATTAATAGTAAACGTTTATTGCATTTTGCAACAAGCAGTACACAACTCTTCACTTTTTGTAGTTTTGTGACCTAAGATTATCGATGCAGCGATATTATAAATATATTTCATACAATCTTATGTGAAAATTTCGTCGTTGATTTATCAATAAAATCAAATGACTAAATTAATATGAGCAACCCTAAGAACCCACCTTTATATATTTCGAAAGAAAACTTTTCATAGATGAATGATTTGTTTTCACTACACAACTATCAATATTTTGGTTATTTGTGACTTACTCAGTCTCTGGTTTCTTTCAAGTGGATTCAACATATAAACAAGTTTGCAGCTTCTTAGGACGCAATAAATTATGCTCAAAGTTGTCTAAAAAAAACATCGAAAAAATTGAGAAAAATCCAAGGCTATAGCCTTAGAAAAAATGTCATTTTTCGATAAAAATTTCTTACCTTAAAAATAGTGTCTGTGCTCTCTTTCAAGTGGATTCAACATATAAACAAGTTTGCAGCTTCTTAGGACGCAATATATTATGCTCAAAGTTGTCTAAAAAACATCGAAAAAATTGAGAAAAATCCAAGCCTATAGCCTTAGAAAAAATGTCATTTTTCGATAAAAATTTCTAACCTTAAAAATAGTGTCTGTGCTCTCTTTCAAGTGGATTCAACATATAAACAAGTTTGCAGCTTCTTAGGACGCAATATATTATGCTCAAAGTTGTCTAAAAAACATCGAAACAATTGAGAAAAATCCAAGGCTATAGCCTTAGAAAAAATGTCATTTTTCGATAAAAATTTCTTACCTTAAAAATAGTGTCTGTGCTCTCTTTCAAGTGGATTCAACATATAAACAAGTTTGCAGCTTCTTAGGACGCAATATATTATGCTCAAAGTTGTCTAAAAAACATCGAAACAATTGAGAAAAATCCAAGGCTATAGCCTTAGAAAAAATGTCATTTTTCGATAAAAATTTCTTACCTTAAAAATAGTGTCTGTGCTCTCTTTCAAGTGGATTCAACATATAAACAAGTTTGCAGCTTCTTAGGACGCAATATATTATGCTCAAAGTTGTCTAAAAAACATCGAAAAAATTGAGAAAAATCCAAGGCTATAGCCTTAGAAAAAATGTCATTTTTCGATAAAAATTTCTAACCTTAAAAATAGTGTCTGTGCTCTCTTTCAAGTGGATTCAACATATAAACAAGTTTGCAGCTTCTTAGGACGCAATATATTATGCTCAAAGTTGTCTAAAAAACATCGAAACAATTGAGAAAAATCCAAGGCTATAGCCTTAGAAAAAATGTCATTTTGCGATAAAAATTTCTTACCTTAAAAATAGTGTCTGTGCTCTCTTTCAAGTGGATTCAACATATAAACAAGTTTGCAGCTTCTTAGGACGCAATATATTATGCTCAAAGTTGTCTAAAAAACATCGAAACAATTGAGAAAAATCCAAGGCTATAGCCTTAGAAAAAATGTCATTTTTCGATAAAAATTTCTTACCTTAAAAATAGTGTCTGTGCTCTCTTTCAAGTGGATTCAACATATAAACAAGTTTGCAGCTTCTTAGGACGCAATATATTATGCTCAAAGTTGTCTAAAAAACATCGAAACAATTGAGAAAAATCCAAGGCTATAGCCTTAGAAAAAATGTCATTTTTCGATAAAAATTTCTTACCTTAAAAATAGTGTCTGTGCTCTCTTTCAAGTGGATTCAACATATAAACAAGTTTGCAGCTTCTTAGGACGCAATATATTATGCTCAAAGTTGTCTAAAAAACATCGAAAAAATTGAGAAAAATCCAAGGCTATAGCCTTAGAAAAAATGTCATTTTTCGATAAAAATTTCTAACCTCAAAAAAGGGTCTGTGCTCTCTTTCAAGTGGATTCAACATATAAACAAGTTTGCACCTCCATAGGACGCAATATATTATGCTCAAAGTTGTCTAAAAAACATCGAAAAAATTGAGAAAAATCCAAGGCTATAGCCTTAGAAAAAATGTCATTTTTCGATAAAAATTTCTAACCTCAAAAAAGGGTCTGTGCTCTCTTTCAAGTAGATTCAACATATAAACAAGTTTGCAGCTTGTTAGGACGCAATATATTATGTTCAAAGTTGTCTAAAAAACATCGAAAAAATAGAGAAGAATCCAAGGCTATAGCCTTAGAAAAAATATCATTTTTCGATAAAAATTTCTAACCTCAAAAAAGGGTCTGTGCTCTCTTTCAAGTGGATTCAACATATAAACAAGTTTGCACCTCCATAGGACGCAATATATTATGCTCAAAGTTGTCTAAAAAACATCGAAAAAATTGAGAAAAATCCAAGGCTATAGCCTTAGAAAAAATGTCATTTTTCGATAAAAATTTCTTACCTTAAAAATAGTGTCTGTGCTCTTTTTCAAGTGGATTCAACATATAAACAAGTTTGCAGCTTGTTAGGACGCAATATATTATGTTCAAAGTTGTCTAAAAAACATCGAGAAAATTGAGAAGAATCCAAGGCTATAGCCTTAGAAAAAATATCATTTTTCGATAAAAATTTCTAACCTTAAAAATAGTGTCTGTGCTCTCTTTCAAGTGGATTCAACATATAAACAAATTTCCAATTTCTCAGGACGCAATATATTTTGTTCAAAATTGTCTAAAAAACATCGAAAAAATTGAGAAAAATCCAAGGCTATAGCCTTAGAAAAAATGTCATTTTTCGACAAAAATTTCTTACCTTAAAAATAGTGTCTGTGCTCTTTTTCAAGTGGATTCAACATATAAACAAGTTTGCAGCTTGTTAGGACGCAATATATTATGTTCAAATTTGTCTAAAAAACATCGAAAAAATTGAGAAGAATCCAAGGTTATAGCCTTAGAAAAAATATCATTTTTCGATAAAAATTTCTAACCTTAAAAATAGTGTCTGTGCTTTCTTTCAAGTGGATTCAACATATAAACAAATTTCCAATTTCTCAGGACGCAATATATTTTGTTCAAAATTGTCTAAAAAGCATCGTAAAAATTGAGAAAAATCAAAGGCTATAGCCTTAGAAAAAATGTCATTTTTCGATAAATATTTCTAACCTCAAAAAAGGGTCTGTGCTCTCTTTCAAGTGGATTCAACATATAAACAAGTTTGCAGCTCCATAGGACGCAATATATTATGCTCAAAGTTGTCTAAAAAACATCGAAAAAATTGACAAAAATCCAAGGCTATAGCCTTAGAAAAAATGTCATTTTTCGATAAAAATTTCTAACCTTAAAAATAGTGTCTGTGCTCTCTTTCAAGTGGATTCAACATATAAACAAATTTCCAATTTCTCAGGACGCATTATATTTTGTTCAAAATTGTCTAAAAAACATCGAAAAATTCGAGAAAAATCCAAGCCTATAGCCTTAGAAAAAATGTCATTTTTCGACAAAAATTTATAACCTGAAAAATAGTGTCTGTGCTCTCTTTCAAGTGGATTCAACATATAAACTAACTTGCAGCTTCTTAGGACGCAATATATTATGCTCAAAGTTGTCTAAAAAACATCTAAAAAATTGAGAAAAATCAAAGGCTATAGCCTTAGAAAAAATGTCATTTTTCGATAAAAATTTTTTACCTTAAAAATAGTGTCTGTGCTCTCTTTCAAGTGGATTCAACATATAAACAAGTTTGCAGCTTCTTAGGACGCAATATATTATGCGCAAAGTTGTCTAAAAAACATCGAAAAAATTGAGAAAAATCCAAGGCTATATATAGCCTTAGAAAAAATGTCATTTTTCGATAAAAATTTCTAACCTTAAAAATAGTGTCTGTGCTCTCTTTCAAGTGGATTCAACATATAAACAAATTTCCAATTTCTCAGGACGCAATATATTTTGTTCAAAATTGTCTAAAAAACATCGAAAAAATTGAGAAAAATCCAAGGCTATAGCCTTAGAAAAAATGTCATTTTTCGACAAAAATTTCTTACCTTAAAAATAGTGTCTGTGCTCTTTTTCAAGTGGATTCAACATATAAACAAGTTTGCAGCTTGTTAGGACGCAATATATTATGTTCAAATTTGTCTAAAAAACATCGAAAAAATTGAGAAGAATCCAAGGTTATAGCCTTAGAAAAAATATCATTTTTCGATAAAAATTTCTAACCTTAAAAATAGTGTCTGTGCTTTCTTTCAAGTGGATTCAACATATAAACAAATTTCCAATTTCTCAGGACGCAATATATTTTGTTCAAAATTGTCTAAAAAGCATCGTAAAAATTGAGAAAAATCAAAGGCTATAGCCTTAGAAAAAATGTCATTTTTCGATAAATATTTCTAACCTCAAAAAAGGGTCTGTGCTCTCTTTCAAGTGGATTCAACATATAAACAAGTTTGCAGCTCCATAGGACGCAATATATTATGCTCAAAGTTGTCTAAAAAACATCGAAAAAATTGACAAAAATCCAAGGCTATAGCCTTAGAAAAAATGTCATTTTTCGATAAAAATTTCTAACCTTAAAAATAGTGTCTGTGCTCTCTTTCAAGTGGATTCAACATATAAACAAATTTCCAATTTCTCAGGACGCATTATATTTTGTTCAAAATTGTCTAAAAAACATCGAAAAATTCGAGAAAAATCCAAGCCTATAGCCTTAGAAAAAATGTCATTTTTCGACAAAAATTTATAACCTGAAAAATAGTGTCTGTGCTCTCTTTCAAGTGGATTCAACATATAAACTAACTTGCAGCTTCTTAGGACGCAATATATTATGCTCAAAGTTGTCTAAAAAACATCTAAAAAATTGAGAAAAATCAAAGGCTATAGCCTTAGAAAAAATGTCATTTTTCGATAAAAATTTTTTACCTTAAAAATAGTGTCTGTGCTCTCTTTCAAGTGGATTCAACATATAAACAAATTTCCAATTTCTCAGGACGCATTATATTTTGTTCAAAATTGTCTAAAAAACATCGAAAAATTCGAGAAAAATCCAAGCCTATAGCCTTAGAAAAAATGTCATTTTTCGACAAAAATTTATAACCTGAAAAATAGTGTCTGTGCTCTCTTTCAAGTGGATTCAACATATAAACTAACTTGCAGCTTCTTAGGACGCAATATATTATGCGCAAAGTTGTCTAAAAAACATCGAAAAAATTGAGAAAAATCCAAGGCTATATATAGCCTTAGAAAAAATGTCATTTTTCGATAAAAATTTCTAACCTCAAAAAAGGGTCTGTGCTCTCTTTCAAGTGGATTCAACATATAAACAAGTTTGCACCTCCATAGGACGCAATATATTATGCTCAAAGTTGTCTAAAAAACATCGAAAAAATTGAGAAAAATCCAAGGCTATAGCCTTAGAAAAAATGTCATTTTTCGATAAAAATTTCTTACCTTAAAAATAGTGTCTGTGCTCTTTTTCAAGTGGATTCAACATATAAACAAGTTTGCAGCTTGTTAGGACGCAATATATTATGTTCAAAGTTGTCTAAAAAACATCGAAAAAATAGAGAAGAATCCAAGGCTATAGCCTTAGAAAAAATATCATTTTTCGATAAAAATTTCTAACCTCAAAAAAGGGTCTGTGCTCTCTTTCAAGTGGATTCAACATATAAACAAGTTTGCACCTCCATAGGACGCAATATATTATGCTCAAAGTTGTATAAAAAACATCGAAAAAATTGAGAAAAATCCAAGGCTATAGCCTTAGAAAAAATGTTATTTTTCGATAAAAATTTCTAACCTGAAAAACAGTGTCTGTGGTCTCTTTCAAGTGGATTCAACATATAAACAAGTTTCCAGCTTCTCAGGACGGAATATATTTTGTTCAAAATCGTCTAAAAAACATCGAAAAATTTGAGAAAAATCCAAGGCTATAGCCTTAGAAAAAATGTCATTTTTCGACAAAAATTTATAACTTGAAAAATAGTGTCTGTGGTCTCTTTCAAATGGATTCAACATATAAACAAGTTTCCAGCTTCTCAGGACGCAATATATTATTTTCAAAGTTGTCTAAAAAACATCGAAAAAATTGAGAAAAATCCAAGGCTATAGCCTTAGAAAAAATGTCATTTTTCGATAAAAATTTCTAACCTGAAAAACAGTGTCTGTGGTCTCTTTCAAGTGGATTTAACATATAAACAAGTTTCCAGCTTCTCAGGACGGAATATATTTTCTTCAAAATCGTCTAAAAAACATCGAAAAATTTGAGAAAAATCCAAGGCTATAGCCTTAGAAAAAATGTCATTTTTCGACAAAAATTTATAACTTGAAAAATAGTGTCTGTGGTCTCTTTCAAATGGATTCAACATATAAACAAGTTTCCAGCTTCTCAGGACGCAATATATTATTTTCAAAGTTGTCTAAAAAACATCGAAGAAATTGAGAAAAATCCAAGGCTATAGCCTTAGAAAAAATGTCATTTTTCGATAAAAATTTCTAACCTGAAAAACAGTGTCTGTGGTCTCTTTCAAGTGGATTCAACATATAAACAAGTTTCCAGCTTCTCAGGACGGAATATATTTTGTTCAAAATCGTCTAAAAAACATCGAAAAAATTGAGAAAAATCCAAGGCTATAGCCTTAGAAAAATGTCATTTTTCGATAAAAATTTCTAACCTGAAAAACAGTGTCTGTGGTCTCTTTCAAGTGGATTTAACATATAAACAAGTTTCCAGCTTCTCAGGACGCAATACATTATTTTCAAAGTTGTCTCAAAAACATCGAAAAAATTGAGAAAAATCCAAGGCTATAGCCTTAGAAAAAATGTCATTTTTCGATAAAAATTTCTTACCTTAAAAATAGTGTCTGTGCTCTTTTTCAAGTGGATTCAACATATAAACAAGTTTGCAGCTTGTTAGGACGCAATATATTATGTTCAAAGTTGTCTAAAAAACATCGAAAAAATAGAGAAGAATCCAAGGCTATAGCCTTAGAAAAAATATCATTTTTCGATAAAAATTTCTAACCTCAAAAAAGGGTCTGTGCTCTCTTTCAAGTGGATTCAACATATAAACAAGTTTGCACCTCCATAGGACGCAATATATTATGCTCAAAGTTGTATAAAAAACATCGAAAAAATTGAGAAAAATCCAAGGCTATAGCCTTAGAAAAAATGTTATTTTTCGATAAAAATTTCTAACCTGAAAAACAGTGTCTGTGGTCTCTTTCAAGTGGATTCAACATATAAACAAGTTTCCAGCTTCTCAGGACGGAATATATTTTGTTCAAAATCGTCTAAAAAACATCGAAAAATTTGAGAAAAATCCAAGGCTATAGCCTTAGAAAAAATGTCATTTTTCGACAAAAATTTATAACTTGAAAAATAGTGTCTGTGGTCTCTTTCAAATGGATTCAACATATAAACAAGTTTCCAGCTTCTCAGGACGCAATATATTATTTTCAAAGTTGTCTAAAAAACATCGAAAAAATTGAGAAAAATCCAAGGCTATAGCCTTAGAAAAAATGTCATTTTTCGATAAAAATTTCTAACCTGAAAAACAGTGTCTGTGGTCTCTTTCAAGTGGATTTAACATATAAACAAGTTTCCAGCTTCTCAGGACGGAATATATTTTCTTCAAAATCGTCTAAAAAACATCGAAAAATTTGAGAAAAATCCAAGGCTATAGCCTTAGAAAAAATGTCATTTTTCGACAAAAATTTATAACTTGAAAAATAGTGTCTGTGGTCTCTTTCAAATGGATTCAACATATAAACAAGTTTCCAGCTTCTCAGGACGCAATATATTATTTTCAAAGTTGTCTAAAAAACATCGAAGAAATTGAGAAAAATCCAAGGCTATAGCCTTAGAAAAAATGTCATTTTTCGATAAAAATTTCTAACCTGAAAAACAGTGTCTGTGGTCTCTTTCAAGTGGATTCAACATATAAACAAGTTTCCAGCTTCTCAGGACGGAATATATTTTGTTCAAAATCGTCTAAAAAACATCGAAAAAATTGAGAAAAATCCAAGGCTATAGCCTTAGAAAAATGTCATTTTTCGATAAAAATTTCTAACCTGAAAAACAGTGTCTGTGGTCTCTTTCAAGTGGATTTAACATATAAACAAGTTTCCAGCTTCTCAGGACGCAATACATTATTTTCAAAGTTGTCTCAAAAACATCGAAAAAATTGAGAAAAATCCAAGGCTATAGTCTTAGAAAAAATGTCATTTTTCGATAAAAATTTCTAACCTGAAAAACAGTGTCTGTGGTCTCTTTCAAGTGGATTTAACATATAAACAAGTTTGCAGCTTCTCAGGACGCAATATATTATGTTCAAAGTTGTCTAAAAAACATCGAAAAAATTGAGAAAAATTCAAGGCTATAGCCTTAGAAAAAATGTCATTTTTCGATAAAAATTTCTTACCTTCAAAATAGTGTCTGTGGTCTCTTTCAAATGGATTCAGCATATAAACAAGTTTGCAGCTTCTTAGGACGCAATATATTATGCTCAAAGTTGTCTAAAAAACATCGAAAAAATTGAGAAAAATCCAAGGCTATTGCCTTAGAAAAAATGTCATTTTTCGACAAAAATTTATAACTTGAAAAATAGTGTCTGTGGTCTCTTTCAAGTGGATTCAACATATAAACAAGTTTAAAGCTCCATAGGACGCAATATATTATGTTCAAAGTTGTCTAAAAAACATCGAAAAAATTGAGAAAAATCCAAGGCTTTAGCCTTAGAAAAAATGTCATTTTTCGATAAAAATTTCTAACCTGAAAAATAGTGTCTGTGGTCACTTTCAAGTGGATTCAAGATAAAAACAAGTTTGCAGCTTCTTAGGACGCAATCTGTTATGCTCAAAGTTGTCTAAAAAACATCGAAAAAATTGAGAAAAATCCAAGGCTATAGTCTTAGAAAAAATGTCATTTTTCGATAAAAATTTCTAACCTGAAAAATAGTGTCTGTGGTCACTTTCAAGTGGATTCAACATATAAACAAGTTTCCAGCTTCTCAGGACGCAATATATTTTGTTCAAAATTGTCTAAAAAACAACGAAAAATTCGAGAAAAATCCAAGGCTATAGCCTTAGAAAAAATGTCATTTTTCGACAAAAATTTATAACCTGAAAAATAGTGTCTGTGGTCTCTTTCAAGTGGATTCAATATATAAACAAGTTTCCAGCTTCTTAGGACGTAATCTGTTATGCTCAAAGTTGTCTAAAAAAAATCGAAAAAATTAAGAAAAATCCAAGGCTATAGCCTTAGAAAAAATGTCATTTTTCGATAAAAATTTCTAACCTGAAAAATAGTGTCTGTGGTCACTTTCAAGTGGATTCAAGATAGAAACAAGTTTGCAGCTTCTTAGGACGCAATCTGTTATGCTCAAAGTTGTCTAAAAAACATCGAAAAAATTGAGAAAAATCCAAGGCTATAGTCTCAGAAAAAATGTCATTTTTCGATAAAAATTTCTAACCTGAAAAATAGTGTCTGTGGTCACTTTCAAGTGGATTCAACATATAAACAAGTTTCCAGCTTCTCAGGACGCAATATATTTTGTTCAAAATTGTCTAAAAAAAAACGAAAAATTCGAGAAAAATCCAAGGCTATAGCCTTAGAAAAAATGTCATTTTTCGATAAAAATTTCTAACCTTAAAAATAGTGTCTGTGCTCTCTTTCAAGTGGATTCAACATATAAACAAGTTTGCAGCTCCATAGGACGCAATATATTATGCTCAAAGTTGGCGAAAAAACATGGAAAATATCTAGAAAAATCCAAGGCTATAGCCTTAGAAAAAATGTCATTTTTCGATAAAAATTTCTAACCTGAAAAATAGTGTCTGTGCTCTCTTTCAAGTGGATTCAACATATAAACAAGTTTCCACCTTCTCAGGACGCAATATATTATGCTCAAAGTTGTCTAAAAAACAACGCAAAAATGAGAAAAGTCCAAGGCCATAGCCTTGGAAAAAATGTCATTTTTCGATAAAAATTTCTAACCTTAAAAATAGTGTCTGTGCTCTGTTTCAAGTGGATTCAACATATAAACAAGTTTCCAGCTTCTCAGGACGCAATATATTTTGTTCAAAATTGTATAAAAAACAACAGAAAATTCGAGAAAAATCCAAGGCTATAGCCTTAAAAAAAAAGTCATTTTTCGATAAAAATTTCTAACCTGAAAAATAGTGTCTGTGGTCACTTTCAAGTGGATTCAACATATAAACAAGTTTCCAGCTTCTCAGGACGCAATATATTTTGTTCAAAATTGTCTAAAAAACAACGAAAAATTCGAGAAAAATCCAAGGCTATAGCCTTAGAAAAAATGTCATTTTTCGACAAAAATTTATAACCTGAAAAATAGTGTCTGTGGTCTCTTTCAAGTGGATTCAACATATAAACAGGTTTCCAGCTTCTTAGGACGTAATCTGTTATGCTCAAAGTTGTCTGAAAAACATCGAAAAATTTGAGAAAAATCCAAGGCTATAGCCTTAGAAAAAATGTCATTTTTCGACAAAAATTTATAACCTGAAAAATAGTGTCTGTGGTCTCTTTCAAGTGGATTCAATATATAAACAAGTTTCCAGCTTCTTAGGACGTAATCTGTTATGCTCAAAGTTGTCTAAAAAACATCGAAAAAATTGAGAAAAATCCAAGGCTATAGCCTTAGAAAAAATGTCATTTTTCGATAAAATTTTCTAACTTTAAAAATAGTGTCTGTGCTCTCTTTCAAGTGGATTCAGCATATAAACAAGTTTCCAGCTTCTCAGGACGCAATATATTATGCTCAAAGTTGTCTAAAAAACATCGCAAAAATGAGAAAAGTCCAAGGCTATAGCCTTAGAAAACTGTCATTTTTCGATAAAAATTTCTAACCTTAAAAATAGTGTCTGTGCTCTCTTTCAAGTGGATTCAACATATAAACAAGTTTCCAGCTTCTCAGGACGCAATATATTTTGTTCAAAATTGTCTAAAAAACAACGAAAAATTCGAGAAAAATCCAAGGCTATAGCCTTAGAAAAAATGTCATTTTTCGACAAAAATTTATAACCTGAAAAATAGTGTCTGTGGTCTCTTTCAAGTGGATTCAATATATAAACAAGTTTCCAGCTTCTTAGGACGTAATCTGTTATGCTCAAAGTTGTCTAAAAAAAATCGAAAAAATTAAGAAAAATCCAAGGCTATAGCCTTAGAAAAAATGTCATTTTTCGATAAAAATTTCTAACCTGAAAAATAGTGTCTGTGGTCTCTTTCAAGTGGATTCAATATATAAACAAGTTTCCAGCTTCTTAGGACGTAATCTGTTATGCTCAAAGTTGTCTAAAAAAAATCGAAAAAATTAAGAAAAATCCAAGGCTATAGCCTTAGAAAAAATGTCATTTTTCGATAAAAATTTCTAACCTGAAAAATAGTGTCTGTGGTCACTTTCAAGTGGATTCAACATATAAACAAGTTTCCAGCTTCTCAGGACGCAATATATTTTGTTCAAAATTGTCTAAAAAACAACGAAAAATTCGAGAAAAATCCAAGGCTATAGCCTTAGAAAAAATGTCATTTTTCGACAAAAATTTATAACCTGAAAAATAGTGTCTGTGGTCTCTTTCAAGTGGATTCAACATATAAACAGGTTTCCAGCTTCTTAGGACGTAATCTGTTATGCTCAAAGTTGTATGAAAAACATCGAAAAATTTGAGAAAAATCTAAGGCTATAGCCTTAGAAAAAATGTCATTTTTCGACAAAAATTTATAACCTGAAAAATAGTGTCTGTGGTCTCTTTCAAGTGGATTCAATATATAAACAAGTTTCCAGCTTCTTAGGACGTAATCTGTTATGCTCAAAGTTGTCTAAAAAACATCGAAAAAATTGAGAAAAATCCAAGGCTATAGCCTTAGAAAAAATGTCATTTTTCGATAAAATTTTCTAACTTTAAAAATAGTGTCTGTGCTCTCTTTCAAGTGGATTCAGCATATAAACAAGTTTCCAGCTTCTCAGGACGCAATATATTATGCTCAAAGTTGTCTAAAAAACATCGCAAAAATGAGAAAAGTCCAAGGCTATAGCCTTAGAAAACTGTCATTTTTCGATAAAAATTTCTAACCTTAAAAATAGTGTCTGTGCTCTCTTTCAAGTGGATTCAACATATAAACAAGTTTCCAGCTTCTCAGGACGCAATATATTTTGTTCAAAATTGTCTAAAAAACAACGAAAAATTCGAGAAAAATCCAAGGCTATAGCCTTAGAAAAAATGTCATTTTTCGACAAAAATTTATAACCTGAAAAATAGTGTCTGTGGTCTCTTTCAAGTGGATTCAATATATAAACAAGTTTCCAGCTTCTTAGGACGTAATCTGTTATGCTCAAAGTTGTCTAAAAAAAATCGAAAAAATTAAGAAAAATCCAAGGCTATAGCCTTAGAAAAAATGTCATTTTTCGATAAAAATTTCTAACCTGAAAAATAGTGTCTGTGGTCACTTTCAAGTGGATTCAAGATATAAACAAGTTTGCAGCTTCTTAGGACGCAATCTGTTATGCTCAAAGTTGTCTAAAAAACATCGAAAAAATTGAGAAAAATCCAAGGCTATAGTCTTAGAAAAAATGTCATTTTTCGATAAAAATTTCTAACCTGAAAAATAGTGTCTGTGGTCACTTTCAAGTGGATTCAACATATAAACAAGTTTCCAGCTTCTCAGGACGCAATATATTTTGTTCAAAATTGTCTAAAAAACAACGAAAAATTCGAGAAAAATCCAAGGCTATAGCCTTAGAAAAAATGTCATTTTTCGATAAAAATTTCTAACCTTAAAAATAGTGTCTGTGCTCTCTTTCAAGTGGATTCAACATATAAACAAGTTTGCAGCTCCATAGGACGCAATATATTATGCTCAAAGTTGGCGAAAAAACATGGAAAATATCTAGAAAAATCCAAGGCTATAGCCTTAGAAAAAATGTCGTTTTTCGATAAAAATTTCTAACCTGAAAAATAGTGTCTGTGCTCTCTTTCAAGTGGATTCAACATATAAACAAGTTTCCAGCTTCTCAGGACGCAATATATTTTGTTCAAAATTGTCTAAAAAACAACGGAAAATTCGAGAAAAATCCAAGGCTATAGCCTTAGAAAAAATGTCATTTTTCGATAAAAATTTCTAACCTGAAAAATAGTGTCTGTGGTCACTTTCAAGTGGATTCAACATATAAACAAGTTTCCAGCTTCTCAGGACGCAATATATTTTGTTCAAAATTGTCTAAAAAACAACGAAAAATTCGAGAAAAATCCAAGGCTATAGCCTTAGAAAAAATGTCATTTTTCGACAAAAATTTATAACTTGAAAAATAGTGTCTGTGGTCTCTTTAAATGGATTCAACATATAAACAAGTTTCCAGCTTCTCAGGACGCAATATATTATTTTCAAAGTTGTCTAAAAAACATCGAAAAAATTGAGAAAAATCCAAGGCTATAGCCTTGGAAAAAATGTCATTTTTCGATAAAAATTTCTAACCTTAAAAATAGTGTCTGTGCTCTCTTTCAAGTGGATTCAACATATAAACAAGTTTGCAGCTCCATAGGACGCAATATATTATGCTCAAAGTTGGCGAAAAAACATGGAAAATATCTAGAAAAATCCAAGGCTATAGCCTTAGAAAAAATGTCATTTTTCGATAAAAATTTCTAACCTGAAAAATAGTGTCTGTGCTCTCTTTCAAGTGGATTCAACATATAAACAAGTTTCAACCTTCTCAGGACGCAATATATTATGCTCAAAGTTGTCTAAAAAACAACGCAAAAATGAGAAAAGTCCAAGGCTATAGCCTTGGAAAAAATGTCATTTTTCGATAAAAATTTCTAACCTTAAAAATAGTGTCTGTGCTCTCTTTCAAGTGGATTCAACATATAAACAAGTTTCCAGCTTCTCAGGACGCAATATATTTTGTTCAAAATTGTCTAAAAAACAACGGAAAATTCGAGAAAAATCCAAGGCTATAGCCTTAGAAAAAATGTCATTTCTCGATAAAAATTTCTAACCTGAAAAATAGTGTCTGTGGTCACTTTCAAGTGGATTCAACATATAAACAAGTTTCCAGCTTCTCAGGACGCAATATATTTTGTTCAAAATTGTCTAAAAAACAACGAAAAATTCGAGAAAAATCCAAGGCTATAGCCTTAGAAAAAATGTCATTTTTCGACAAAAATTTATAACCTGAAAAATAGTGTCTGTAGTCTCTTTCAAGAGGATTCAACATATAAACAGGTTTCCAGCTTCTTAGGACGTAATCTGTTATGCTCAAAGTTGTCTAAAAAACATCGAAAAATTTGAGAAAAATCCAAGGCTATAGCCTTAGAAAAAATGTCATTTTTCGATAAAAATTTCTTACCTTAAAAATAGTGTCTGTGCTCTCTTTCAAGTGGATTCAACATATAAACAAGTTTCCAGCTTCTCAGGACGCAATATATTATGCTCTAAGTTGTCTAAAAAACATCGCAAAAATGAGAAAAGTCCAAGGCTATAGCCTTAGAAAAATGTCATTTTTCGATAAAATTTTCTAACTTTAAAAATAGTGTCTGTGCTCTCTTTCAAGTGGATTCAGCATATAAACAAGTTTCCAGCTTCTCAGGACGCAATATATTATGCTCAAAGTTGTCTAAAAAACATCGCAAAAATGAGAAAAGTCCAAGGCTATATCCTTAGAAAACTGTCATTTTTCGATAAAAATTTCTAACCTTAAAAATAGTGTCTGTGCTCTCTTTCAAGTGGATTCAACATATAAACAAGTTTCCAGCTTCTCAGGACGCAACATATTTTGTTCAAAATTGTCTAAAAAACAACGGAAAATTCGAGAAAAATCCAAGGCTATAGCCTTAGAAAAAATGTCATTTTTCGACAAAAATTTATAACCTGAAAAATAGTGTCTGTGGTCTCTTTCAAGTGGATTCAACATATAAACAAGTTTCCAGCTTCTTAGGACGCAATCTGTTATGCTCAAAGTTGTCTAAAAAACATCGAAAAAATTGAGAAAAATCCAAGGCTATAGCCTTAGAAAAAATCTCATTTTTCGATAAAAATTTCTAACCTGAAAAATAGTGTCTGTGGTCACTTTCAAGTGGATTCAAGATATAAACAAGTTTGCAGCTTCTTAGGACGCAATCTGTTATGCTCAAAGTTGTCTAAAAAACATCGAAAAAATTGAGAAAAATCCAAGGCTATAGCCTTAGAAAAAATGTCATTTTTTCGATAAAAATTTCTAACCTGAAAAAAAGTGTCTGTGGTCACTTTCAAGTGGATTCAACATATAAACAAGTTTCCAGCTTCTTAGGACGCAATCTGTTATGCTCAAAGTTGTCTAAAAAACATCGAAAAAATTGAGAAAAATCCAAGGCTATAGCCTTAGAAAAAATGTCATTTTTCGATAAAAATTTCTAACCTGAAAAATAGTGTCTGTGGTCACTTTCAAGTGGATTCAAGATATAAACAAGTTTGCAGCTTCTTAGGACGCAATCTGTTATGCTCAAAGTTGTCTAAAAAACATCGAAAAAATTGAGAAAAATCCAAGGCTATAGCCTTAGAAAAAATGTCATTTTTCGATAAAAATTTCTAACCTGAAAAAAAGTGTCTGTGGTCACTTTCAAGTGGATTCAACATATAAACAAGTTTCCAGCTTCTCAGGATGCGATATATTATGCTCAAAGTTGTCTAAAAAACATCCAAAATATCTAGAAAAATCCAAGGCTATAGCCTTAGAAAAAATGTCATTTTTCCACAAAAATTTCTGACCTGAGAAATAGTGTCTGTGGTCTCTTTCACCTCGATTCAAATATATAAAGAAGTTTTTAGCTTCGTAGGACGCAATATTGTGCTCAAAGTTCTTTCGTTAAAACATCGGAATTTTTTCGAACAAGGCAAGGCTATACCCTTAAAAAAAGTCATTTTTCCACCAAAATTTCTTACCTGAAAAATATTGTCTGTTGTCCCTATTAAGTCTATTCGAATATAGAAACAAGATTGTAACTTCTTAGGACGAACTATAATGTGCTAAAGGTTGTCTAAAAAGACCAAAAATCTTTAGAAAAACGCAAGTCTATAAACTTAGAAAAAATGCTGATTTTTGACCAAAAGTTCTTACCTGAAAATGGTGTATGTGATTTGTTTATAGTTTTTTGAACATATAAACAAGTTTGGAGCCTCTTTGGGCGCTAATTAATGTGCTAAAGGTTGTCTAGAGGAGATCAAAATTTTTAAATAATATTAAGGCTTTAGCCCTGAAAAAAAATGCGAATTTTCGACCAAAAATTTAAACTTTTCGGAAAATTTTCGACAAAAATCAATGTTTAGAACATATTCTACCAAAAAGCAGGGCACGTCAAAAAGCACAACATCCTCATGCATAGACATCATTTTTATCTTTAATTTCCACACAATATCTTCAATATATCCATATCTCAAGTTTTACATCCAGAGACTAGCCTGGTGGTAAAACAATAGTGGTAAGTGCACAAACTAAAATGAAATCTCTAATAGCGTATTACTTTTAGATTTAAAACGAATACAAAAACATGCTTAATACAGATAAAACTTTGCCTTTAACAACAAAGTGGTCCCATCAGTTCCTTGCTGGGTGCATCTTCCTTGTTGTACACAAAGTCATAAAACATTTGTAAGAATTCATCTTCAGAGACTTTTCCATCAGAAGAAACATTTAGTCTCTTAAAGATATCTTTACCAAACTTGTCGCCTTCCAATCCAAGGCAGGTTAAATAAATTGAAAATTCCTCTTCTGACATTATGCCCCTCCCTTGCTTATCAGCTGCTCTGAACATCAGCGTTCCAGTGCGCTTCAGTATGTTGTCCCAGACATTAACCTTGGAGGTTCCAGGGATTATCAGGGTCAAATGCGATTTGATCCACTGTTCGAGATCTACAGAGTCACTTCCATTAAAAAAGAAACTCCACAGCTTTCCAAATAGATCTCTTAGCTCACTTCCATCTGTCGAATTCAGACACCCCTTTGCTTCAAAAAGATCGACTTGGGAATTAATATCATCTCTCGTTAAATGACCTTTGCCAGCCTTATCGAATCGCTTGAACAATGTGCCGAGTTTCTGTTTCCACATTGGAGGGACTGGTGACGTCATTCTTGCCTGAAAAGTAACACAACAGTTCAAAAACCTTTCTCATTAAGAATTGAATTCCACATTTTCGACTTAGGCCCCTTTAATTTCTACACTGTCGAAAAGAGGGTGTTAAAAAGAGAGAGTAATTATTTCACCAAGTTGAGGTGAACCGGGAACGTAAAATAGAGGAGTGCTGAAAAGCATGGCGTTTTAAAGAGCAAGAGAGCATAAACAGAATGGCTTTTTAAGGAGGATGGCGTTTTAAGGATCAGAGGTTTAAAGAAGCAGGGCGTTTTAACATGCAGGGCGTTCTTAAACTAAAGGGATATAAAGAGCAGGGCTTCTTAAGGAGCATGGCGTTTAAAAGCGCAGGGCATTTTAAAGAGCATTCCGTTTTAAAGAGCAAGGCGCTTCACAGGGCAAGGTGTATAAAGAGCAGGGCGTTTAAGGAGGAATTATCGTACCTAGTAATGCAAATGGTAGACACTGAGCACTCAAATATGTTGGTTTAAGATGAGAAATACTAGCTTTCACGGCAACAGATTTTAAAAGACAAAGATTTCTTTATCTTTTAAAAGCGACTATTCTTTCTTGAAAAAACACTATCATCCATTCAGATATTAAATAAACTTTACAGCTTCTTGTAGCCTCGTTTGTGGCTACCCTGATGCACAAAATGGAGTCCGTGCATGTTGGATAATAGGCCAGAAGAAATAGCAGAAACCCGGGTTACAGGCTGCATCTGGTAAACACATCATTTTCAAAGATCTTTCGTGTCATTAGAGGCACGGCAGGATCTCATGCAGAACTTGTTGCTCACGTGGAATTCTCAATCATGTTGCACGTCATTTGCTATCACGCCAAATCATAGCCTCCCTTTACAGGGATCTTATCATGTTGCTTAACCATTCAAAGTGTACAATGGGATGTTGAAAAAGTTTCTTGAAAGATTCCTCAGTTTTTTATCATACCTCTGAACCAATCACTTAACTGGGATTCAAGTCAATTTTTTAAAAACGTTAATATTCTTTGATAAAGTTTATAGGGAATGTTAACTGGAAAGTAAAAAGATATCGACATTTATTATGTCTGAACTTATGCCGTTACAACAAATATTAAGCCTAGGTACTGCGGAGATGGCAGAGAAGGGTTGAAGAGGCAAGGAGCAAATGCTAAAACGATTTTTTCCAAAAAGAGCAACAACTCAAACGTTAATCATTTTTCGACTTGGGTAAATGAAAAATCAATTCTTTTAAAACTGATGGCCTTTAAATTGTATTTAACTCTTAGGCTAACTGCCGCATTAAAATCACAATAAACATCAGTATATAAAATTTTTAAACATCATTTAACTATTCTATTGCTCAGTTGACAAGTCATATTTATTGAAGCACTGAAGCAAATCCCGCCATTAATCAAAGTTGTGAAATGAGTTGATAAACACATGTACCAAAAATATAAAACCTTTTAAGATAAAAGTACAGAAACAACTATATACAAAAATACATTTCACGCGAACAACGAACACAAACAAATTATGAATGGCTAATATTCGCCCTGTTCGCCCCGGCATACGGAGCTTCATCAGCGCACTTTTCTTTTGCTGTGATAAAGACCCGCATGCCGGGGCGAACAATATTAAGCTATCTATAATTTGTTGGTGCTCCTTATTGCTTATTCCCGGAGGGTTGCAGTGTTCCTTGTTTTCAAAATTTTATCTACTTTTCGCCGCCGCAATTATTACGCTGTAGTCCTTCGAGCCGCTTGCTACTGTGTTCTTTAATTACTTACATACATATCCCCCATATGCTGCATTTACTGATTGGAAAACAAAGGATGCTCGATCTTCTCTAGAACCACGTCCCCAACCTTCCTCTACGATATAATTTGTTCCGATGGCACTGTTTAAGCCCAAAGGCCTCCCACGTAAAACACGACAATCTCAAAGAGTGAACATATGAACGAAACGATTTGCAACATTTAAAGATATAAGAGTTTTTTAGATCGTGTAAACTCACCAGATGTATTGTACTGATATTGGGTACTTTTGTTCACTATGGTCAGCAGGCAAATGAAACCTTCTGCAACTCTGCTTAAATATATGTCTAGCGTGCGTGTGTGTATTGAATTGAATGTAATTAACTAGTGCTACAACAACGATTAAGGCACGAAAGAAAATTCTCCACAAAAGCCAAATATTCCAACGGCTACACGCAATTTCCGCGATAACGAGTGGCGCCTGTCTTCTTTACTTTCTTCCCAATAAAAAATTCCGTGAGGCGTGCAGGTATTTCCCCACTGTTTCCAGTTCTCACTCTCACGAGACTACTTGCTTCTTAACCAAAGTACTCTGAACAACAGGGGGTCCAGGAACTCTGTATATTGGCGGTATGACGACGGATTATCATCGTAGATAGGATAAATTTATTTTAATCAGTCAAAAATGTCACGAAACAGGACCTGAGAAAAAATTTATGTCCTTTTCATTGATGCAAAGCATCCAAAAGTATCATTTTCAGGATTTTTGCTCTTTATAGCTTACATTTATTTATACAGGACCCGTTTATCATAATATAATTTGAAATGCAATCATTTCTTTACATATCCTCTACAGTCTACACAATAAAGATAAATCTGTGACTGCAAATATTGGATAGTGCGACTGAAGAATCCAGTATCAACGGTTGTAATCTGTAGTTAAATAGTACATGCGGGTCCAGTGGACAAAACGTGAAAAAAACAACCATGGTGTTCCTCTGAAATTGAATCAACGGGTTCTTAGGTTATATCAATTTTTGGAGCTATTTCTTACTCTAGGTACCAGAGACTCAAAAAACTGGGTATACAGCATTGCAGTGGCAAACCGATGCAGTGGCAAAGGCACTCAAACAAACTTTTCTGTGACTGGGTTTAGAGTATATTCTGAAGCTAGATTGAGACACTGCCACTCAGTATTTCTTAATACTTGCCCACTCTGTTACGTCTCACAGCTTATCGCTGTCAAAAATATTATAATATTTGCATCCTCTCTACAATTCTTTACAAAACATTAATCTAAGAAACCCAGCAAGTATAAATATGTTTCATATTACAAAATATAAAATAGGTTTCATTACAAATTGTCAAGACAATGTAAAATATATATTAAACGGTAACGTTGTGACGTCATAAAGTCATTTGCTGTAAACAGACATTAAGCCAGGTACCAAAGGATACAGGGCGCATTTTTATGGCATACGTGAAAAAGCATGTAATTTTAGATACTTCTTGCAATGAGAGGATCGCCAAAATAAATCACTTTTTAAACAATAATGAGTGTTTGTTAGTTGCTTGAAAAAAGCTTTTCTATTCATGCCCGCTATAAGAAAAAAAGGAAAACATATTTGAACACACTCTTTCAAGACCCCGACTCTAGCGAAAAGTAAACTTTTCTATTATTAAATGAAATTTGAATAGTACGGTATGTGGATTGTAACACCACGTAACTAACACAATGTTGTTACCCAAGATCAATCATTTAGGCCCTTTGTGTATACCATGGTACCCGCCTTATATTATATAAATATATAAATTATATAAATATATAAATATATAAATTATATAAATATATAAAATATATAAATATATAAATTATATAAATATATAAATTATATAAATATATAAATTATATAAATATATAAATTATATACATATCATTTATATGTTAAATAAACTCGCTAAAATTTTGTCAAACTACGCAATACACGACCATAGGCTACCAATTGTCAAATAAGCAAATTTATCTAAACTTGAAAACTTACCAAATGACTGAAAATATGCAGCAAACCTTCGTTTTATTACTTTTCAGTGAACTTCTTATTCAGAGCACTCTGGGTTCGCTGTTTCGTGTAAATGTTTCTTTTTATTCTGTCTTCAACTGAAGCGGTGGATGAGGACGAATAAGACTTCACTTGAAGGTCGCTAAAAATATAGAATTTGATAGTTTTGTTTCATGTAATGACAATAATAAGAGATAAATTTTATAGAAATAAGCTGAATACAGAAATATTTCACTGCCAGGGGAAAGAGATTGAGCACTATTGTCCAGCGCCAGTGTCTCAGGGCAAGTTTCAATTTACAATGAATACAGCATTCATCATCTTCTGCAGCCAAATTAAAATAGCTGCAAACAACATTCCACGGCGGTTGTCAGGTTTACATGTCTTGTTTATGATTCATAAAAAAGTATATTGAGTTTACAGAGCAAGGCGGCTCTTAGTAGCTACTTGAGTAGAAATTTAGGATTAGCAACTTTGGACTAGCAACTGAGAAATGTCCTGTTCTATACACCGAATTGCATGTACAGTTCTGCTTATACGGTATCGAACACTTTATGACAGACCGGTAAACAGTAATGTTCATTAAAAACATATTAAGACCAGGTAAACTGACGTTTTCTTTCATTTGTCAATTAAACAAAATTGAGGCTACCTTTGATTTACTCAAATCAATAACCAAATCTGGTACAGTCCTACGTATAAAGAACGTTAAATTTGGTCCAGTTTGATCAAGATTTAAAGGAATGTTATAAACAAGAAAACTTTCAAGCACCTATAAGACTTTAAGACGTCAAAAGATGCTTTTGAATAAGATTTAGGTTGCATGTTAAATGATAAAAACTCACTGAATGAACTTTGCTTTTTCATCTGATCCTGTTTCTCGGCTTCTAACTTCTTTTTCTTCTTTTTCGTCTTCAAGCTAGGTAGAAGAAAAATAAGTAAAATTACGCTTGTAAAGTAAAAAGTAAAATCACGCTTCGAAAGATTTTTTATTTTACTTTGAATTAAAAATGGGCTAAAACAAAAAATAACAACACTATAAATTTGCAAATGCCTATTAGGTGGTGACAGCTGTATTTCATGATATTTAATAACCAGTTATGAAATGCTAACAGATTTGAAATGTGCGACTCGGACCAGTAACATCATGGAGGTATCGGGGCCCTAAGAAAAAACTAAGACGCTCGCTTTCAAAAATGTACTCACTGCTCACTGTAAGGGAACATTGATAAACTTTCTTTCTAAAATAGCGATTGCAAGATTTTCAAAATTATCAGGGTATTATAACAATCCCCGGATTTTCACGATTGATGGTTTTTCGTGAAATTAATGAAGAAGAAAACTTTTTTGTTTCATAGTTCTACAAATCTTCAAAGGAAAATAATAAAAGCAATCTTTTTAATTATTGCTTTAATAACCTGAGGGATTTGTTATAATGTCTCCAGCTCAACTAGGAATACAGCCGCACAACGTCTTTTAATTAATATTCTTTAAAATAATCAGTTGAATAGATTTATTGTATTCATTTTACTGCAAGCAAAGAACTGATAAAAAAGAACAATCTTGAATAGGTGAATAGGTCCTGAACTGTTTTTTTACCTTGTATTTTTGGACATTTTTACCTCTCTGGTTATCTCTCCATCTACGATAACAGATATAAATCATTCACAGCACAAGTTATAAAATAAAGCTTCAATAGAGTAAAAGAAGAGGGGAAGCGAAAATTTTAGTGACGTGGGTAGAATTGAGAAAACGTAGAAAACTAGCCTCAAAAAATATTTTCTAAAAAATTTTCACCAAATCTTCAAAATCAAAAAGCTTACTTTGCATTTTCCATCATCTCAAGTCTTTTCTTTTCCAGCTCTTCTGCAGTTAATTTCCTATTGAAAGAAATATATATTCATGGATAAGCTCGAAACTCTAACCTTCTTTTGAACAAATACGAAGAACAAATTTGATTGCAAGTACAAAGACTGCAGATGGGCAGTCGAAGTACCTGGGCGATGAATGTACAATCGAAGTAAAAATAATCTAGAAATTATCTTGGGGTGTGATGCGGTAACAGATAAAAGGCAAAAATAATCTAGAAAATCATTAAAACACGTGATATCTCCTGTGGATTGTTTAAACACCGCATCACACCCCAATATCATTGCTGATAGTAAGCAGTTTAGGCTCATCCGAAAGAGAGATTTGAGGAGAAAACTGATTCTGTGAAATAGCGTGATAAAGCAAGATCCGCGAGAATTGTTCAGACTTTTGAAGCCCATTCGAGATTTTTATAATAAAAATAGATTTTGAAATAAATTAACTAAGCCCCGTCACCTATCAGAAACCAGGTCAAAATTCTAAAATGCATTGAATCATTGATGTTATTGGCAACAAACTATATTCTGACTGGTAAAGAATAAGACAACGATAAAGGAAAGGTTAATTAAAAAATGCACAGTAAACATGGCTTACTTTGATAGGTTGTTTGAAATCATCCTTGCAGGGGGTTTCATGGCATTATTTCTCTTATATTTGTTATCTGAATCTGAATCACTTTCTCTTTTGCTCCGCCGTTTTGATGAATGCCTTCGGTGAGGCGATGAATCTGGGCTCGAATGGTGCCTTGTTTGCGAGCTACTTCCCTTTCTTGAAATAAGACCTCCATTTTCCTTTGATGATGCATTTGAATCGCGTATTGCCTTCTTGCCTTTTGGGTGTACTAGACCATATTCCCTTCCATTTTGCATTCTTGCTCCAGCATCTCTGCTCGCAAATGATTCATCGTCATTTCTAATATGGGAATTCTTTGACTTCTTTCTTCTATATTCATCCTCTTCCCCGCTACTTATATCTCTCTTGTTTCGCCTTGTTTCTTTTCCGAGATCATTCTTTTTGTCACTTCTGCCAAAAGACGATCGCTCAACATCATGATCATCTCTCCTTCTTGACTTAGGTTCTTTACCAAAATCCCCGTTTCTGTGCACCCCCTCCCTCTCAGATCTATATTTTTTCCCTCTCCGCTGTTCATGGTATTGTGGTCCTCTTGTTTCTGTTTTCATGAGTCCCCTCGATCTGCTTCTGTCTTCACCAGAGTCATCTGAGCTTGATGATACAGATCTTTCTCTCCTTCTTGTTGGCTTCATTCTACCTTCGTCTCGTCTTTCCGTGGTCCGTGCTTTACCGTTTTTTTCTCTATATTTAATTCTACCTTTCTTTTCCATTTTAATATTCCTTTCACTATCATCACTTTCCAGCCCTGACGAACTTTTACTGTCGTATCGTTTTCTTATTTGCTGACTTCGATCTCCACTTCTATCTCTTTTGCGATCAATTCTATCTTCTCTATTCCTCCCAGAGGTATGATATCTACCATTAGAAGAACTACCTCTTCTTCTCTCATTTTCACTCTCTTCATTTAAATCATCTCCACTGTCGTATCTTCCTTTCTGTTGCTCTTTCTCATTTTTACGTTTTTCTTTCTTATTTTTCTTACTTTTCTTGTGCTTCTTCTTATCCTTGACACTCAAATTGAGCATTTCTTTCAGCTTTCTCAATTTAATTGGATTTTGTACAAGTTCCTTTCTACTTTCATCCTCTTTTTTACGGATCAGAAATAAAGGATCTTCTTTTATCTTTGCTGCCATGTCCTTCACTGGGTCTGCAATATCTGGTACAAAACTTGAGCCAATTTCTTTATCCTACAAAATTGGAAAACAAAAATCACAGAAATTGCAAGGACAGTTTTCTACATTCACAAAGCATCTAAATAATAGCTTAAAATTTAAGAATGGTTCTGAGCAGGGTTGCCAAATTAGCATTTTTCACGCCAAATTTCCAATTTTGGCCTATTTAAGAGTGAAATTGTCAGGAACTTTTTGGCCTTTTTAGCAGAAACTTTTCCTTTCATAAACTTTAAGATGCTAAGTAACAAAAACAAACTTTTAATGAATAAAGCACTTTTACACAGTGATGACCCATATCTAAATATAATAACCTAATAACCTAAATTTATGACTAGCAAGGACAACTATTAAAAGGCAAACCTTTTCTGTTCTTATTTCAGTTTGGAAAAATATTTAAAAAGCTTTTGCTTGCAAACATAAACAACACTGTCGCAGTGAGAGTTTGAAAATTTTTTGATTTGTCTCTTTTATACGCATTTTGGCCTGAATTGTTCTTCCATTTGGCCTTCTTTTTTAAACTTTCTGGCAACCCTGGTCCAGGACTGTGGTTTGTGGAATGCAGATCCAAGGGTCGAGTCCTCCCATGACCAAACTTTCACATGATAAGAGTGAGGAGATTTGTCAGCTCTCTGTAATTCCAGTCAAAGGAAACACAAGGTGTGATCACATCAAGAAGAAGGACCAGAACACTGCTCGATAAGCATAACTTTCTAGTGTCCTAAGAACAACCTTTGAATGCTAGGTATAAAATGAATACAAACACTTGCTCAATGAAAGTATTTGTGGTGTAGCTAGCACAAAAAACACTAAAACATGGGTGAAACTTCCACCCAGGGATACAAAGCAGCTCACTTCCATCAAAAATAACACACAGAGAAAATGAAAGCAATACAGATTGTTAAAAAAACTTAAAAGTTAACCATTTTACTTCAGTCTTCATGTGAAATTATTTACCAATCAGATGGAGCTACTGAATCAACAAATTTTAGCTCTATGATTAGATATGAAAAATCTAAAGGATTAAATCCCTGCAATTAAACATGTTGAAAATAATAAACACACAAGTGGATTAAAATGACTTCCCCCTATCAAATCCAAACATGAAAATTTCTGTCAAGGACTTCTTTTTAAGTTTGAAGTATACGTAAAAACATTGAAACAATACAGATAGTCAAAAATTAAGATTATGTACCTCTTTTTTCTCCTCCTCTTTCAACACTTCAACATTCTTATCAATCTTTCTTCCAAGAAGATATTCCTCATGGTTAACTTGAGGACCAGCATACATCCAATCAAGTTTTTGACCTTTTTTCCTAAAAAAGAATAAGAAGGAAATCTACTTTTTACACATTTCAATGACAAATCAATACAATGCTTCAAAACTAAAATTCAATAAAAATTCTTTGTTACTGAAGCCTAAAAAAGGAGTTAAAGAGTAATATTCAGAAATATGAAATGCTATGAAATGTAAGACAGGGAAAGATTTAGAGCGAAAAAAGTTTGTGAACAGTGCAATGAATCATGTGGCAATGCAAAACTCTATATAAGGGCCAATATTTTGCTAAAAGCTTTCAATATTGCCGCATTTCATTGTTCTGTTATCTAACTTTGGAGGCTAGGTAGAAAAGAGCAAAATTTTAAATTTCTTGGAAAAAAATGATTTTATCTTACAATAATTGGACTGTATAGCACACATTTTATGACAACATTAAAATGCCAATTTTGCATAAAATTTTGTTATATGCCTTTGCCCTATTATTGATCCAAGCATATAAATAGATTTTCAATGTTCAATTCATTTAATTTGCACATTTCAATATTCAATCTTTCTATTTCTAGGTACAAAATATTCAGGAAAGCACCAAACATACTTTATAATTCCTTGTTCAACTGCATGCTGTTGTAAGGCCTCTCTTCTTCTCTCTTCTTCTAACTCTTTTTGAAGTTGCTCAAGTTTCTGTGCTTCATCTTTTGCCTTTTGCTCTGCCTTCCATACCCTCTCAAGGTTTTGTATAGTAAGAGGATGGAAGTGCTTTTTCATATTCTATAAAACAATAAAACATGATATCAAAGAAAAGTCAGTCAAACAAGGAGATTCAAGAAATAACTTTGAAATTCATTCTGAAAAATCAGAACAAAATCTACTTCAGGCTTACCCAAGGTGCTCCTTTTGTTAAATGACAATATTTTATACTATATTCATGATCTTAAGTAAAGTTCAAACTGTTCATTATGATGGCAGTTCAATCAAATATTTTGCCAAGAGAAAGTTTAATTGTAGCTTTTGAAATATGAAATGCATTTTCTCTTAACATTTAATCTCAAATTTTTTTGTTAAGGCACTTGGCAAAGATAGTTTATTGAGGAAAACCCCATTCTCATTTTATTGAAAAAGGATTATTAAATGCTGTTTAGGAATAAAATGTAGCTTTTTTGAAGATAGGTGACCAATATTTTGTCAAAATTTAAATCCTGATGACGAAATTATTGTCAAATATTTTGCCATATTAAAGATAAAGCATATGGAAATTTCGCTTTGTCTCTCTGCAACTTTCTCTTTTTATTCACAGCTCAAAGAGTGCATGGTTGAACAAAAAAAATGAATGCAATGCTACTGAAAAGCCTCCTTCCGAGGTCGTTTAACGTTAGCAGGCTACATACGACAAAACCTTGCCCTGTTTCGTTTGTTTGTCCTTCTGTAAAAAGTAACAATACTGTATTTTGCCTAAAAAGGACATATTTTTTCCTTCCAGACATTATCTATCTTAAATAAAAGTCGCCCAGTGTTAATAAAAGAGTCAGAATTCTTTCCTGTTTCAAAATGGCCATGGATGGCCTATATTAAAGTGCGCAGCACTACTCATGAGCCTGGCTACCACGTTTTCTATACTCCAACGAAATTTAGCGTTGAATAACACGAAAGTAAAATAATTTGTTACCAAGTCTCCACCACCCATGTTTGCGAATTTATGGATAACCGAAACAGAGAAAGAACCAGACAACTTTGTTTCCAAACGACGATCAGTCTTCGACTCCAAGGCAGCAAAATGAATTGAATTTCTATCGAAGTACTTCGTGTATGACTAAACTTACAAAGACGGTTCGGTTGCATGTACAGGGTGTTTTTTGAGATGCTTGTTGGGAGCGAAATATTTTACGCTTGACGGCCAAATTCAGCCAGCCAAACAAAATATACAAAAAGCTACATTTTGGCTAATTCTTTGGAGTAATAGTGTAATCAAAATTGACTTTGTTTCTTACAAAAGCTTCCACTTGCTTTAAATTTCAATTTTCTGTTATCTTTTACTTTGTTTCTTGCTCGGTTATTTGCAATTTTGAGATAATTTTAATAGAATGTTGAATGTTTTCTGTTCAATATGCGCAATAAATGAAAAATTTGAAACTTTTGTTTACATTAATAGTAGAAAAATTTTTCAAGGATCACAAAGTCAATAATTAGTAAGCGGGGAAGAAGGTCGTCTATTTTCGACATCAGAGTATACCTTTATTTTTAAATGTAGCAATCTCCTACTTCGCAACCTTACATTTGAGTCTGAATTATACATTCATTAATTCATTTATCACTTGGTGATCAATTTATAACCACATCCTATCACAACAAAAAACCTTAAGACGTGTTTTATCAAACTTTTTACGACCAGTTCACTTTTATTGTCGCATTTTTATCAAAATGCGAGAAAAGTTGTCATTTTGCTCGATAGAATCGTTAGCAATTCTATATATTTTATCATCATAGTCCAGTATACCTAAGTTTGACAACTGATGTGAAATCACACCTTAACTGGCCAAGCCCTTAATTCCCCCTCAAAATTTTATAAGAAATGGCCATTCGGTGCTAATCCGAATCACAAGAAGAATCCGGATGTGTCTGTGGCAGAAAATAGTTATTTTACAAATTATCAAAAAGGCAATGATACTTTAATGTTCATGGGAACAGCAATCGATGATTTACTAAAATGTCCATTAAACGACAAATGAAATGACTGGTTGAAATGAAATGACATTAGCAAAGAGACTGATGAATGCAGAATTGAGTACAATAGAAAGCAATGATGGATTGTACAAAACTGACGCAAGGAAAGAAAATGAGAATTTGATGACCTAAATTGAATCACTACAAAACAATTATTGGTTTCAAACATGCAGAATTTGTATGAGATCAATATCCTGCTAAAACTTGGAAAAGGAGCAAAACTTCGTTATACACAAAGATGCTGAAGGAATGACGACTTATATACCCATTCTTTTGCAGAAATACAATAATGTAGCTGCATAGTGGAATTACTTTCTGTTCGTCAATTCGAACAGTGCAAATGGTCTCGAAGCAATTTCATGGATGTCCTCCAATCGTAAGACTTCGCTACAAATCACGTGCAAATAAAAAGATGAGACGAAAAATAAAACAAAGCATTTACAAAAGTTTACTTGGATTCCACACACATTATCTAAATATTTACTAGCTTCATAACGTACAATAATTGATACGAAAATACTCATTAACCAGCGGCCATACAGGAAATCACAAATGAATATATGATTAATTTTCAAATCACATAACTCAATACACATTGAAATATGACATCACTGATTCTCACATAAATTAACAAATATCTGCAAAAACATGGGTCAGAAAGGAAACAGAAAATGAAAAAGATTTTAAATGAAACAATATTCTTATTTCGAAACAAATTCGAGAACTTAACCAAATAAGATATGAAGTAAGATGTCAGTTCTTATTTTTGGTTTTCTGAGCGATATCAGCCAAATATCGCTGAAATAAATAGCGTATAATTGCTTGAAATTCATTAGGAACTTCTTTGGTTCGAGCTTGGATAGCGTGCCGTATTTGGGGAAATGTTTAACTTAACAAATTGCTACTTAATCGGGTCTTAAATCAATGCCAGATGTCAGAAATCATTTTATGCGCAGAAAGGTAACCAAGTGTACCATCATCCCTGTTGGCTACTAAAATTGTCAGAATCCCCGGACTACTTAACATCAAACACCATGAAAAATGGATACAAAGATTTAAAATAGGCTAAAAAGCGGAAACAGATCAAACTGAAGTACTTTTGATCCGACAACACTCAGAGAACAAATCTCGGATAATGACCAACCAGGTTTGCGGACATTCATATACCGATGCAGATCGAAAGTAGCGCGAACAAAGAATTGTGCAATTGATTGGTTACTTGTTTTTGACAAAAATTACTTCATTATTCACCAGCCATATTTCCAGGCTATTGATTGTTAAATAATAGTCTCCGCTTTTCCCGGTTATTTTTAAATTTTCAAATAAATGTAATTTTTTAATAATTTCAAATTATAGATATTGAGGTAAATGATTACAATGTACAAAATATTAAAATAATTAGAGGCTAAGAGAAGTTTCTAGGAATTTTGTCAGCATTGTAAATAAATGATGTGTTGAGCCATTGCCATTGATAGCATGTTTGTTGTCAGGGTAGAGCTAAAATAAGAAGAATCGGGCAATCATTGGTAGGAAATTGTGGACAAAAGATTGCTATTCCGAATAAAAATCAACATATACATTGATCATTCCTAAACAAAATCTACATTTATGACAGCTAGCCGCGCAGGTAACTTTTTATCAAATCTTCATGGTACTAGTTGGATTCTAAAGAAAAGTAAAGATGCTTGATGACATCCAAACAACTCAAAGGCTCCGAAAGGCAAAAGGCTAGCATCCACCTTATATACATTTCTTAGGTAACCTTATATGCTGCATATCTTATCCACCTTATATCTCATCTTAACAACTAACGCTTTTGCTGCTGTAGTTTGCTAAAAATGCATGAATTCACAACAATTGATACATCATAAAGAAAATTCATATTAATACATAAAAATAGAAACACATAGCAATGAATATAAAGTAGATGTCTGTGATGTGTGGTGCGTTGCTTAGATTATTTTTAACTTATATTTAAAAGAAAATCACCAGAATCATTCATGAATTATAATGTTATGCTAAATGTATTTAAACAAAAGATGTCAGGAATCAATGATTGTATTACCATTATTCATGTGGACAACACCAAAATGATTCAAACTTTTAATATAACAATGTTTTTAAGGTTCACACAAATTAAATGCATTTCATTTATGGATATAACGACTCAAGTTAGAAAATTACGTGAATTAAAACTATTCAATGTCAAAAAAAATTGAAAAGCTATGAAACAAACAATATTCTACGAGCTTTAAGCAGCACGATGCTTCACATCATCAAGCATCATATTGCAGCTGAAAATTCTATAAAAATTCATTTAACTTTGATATTCATTTTTACCTTAAATGTTTAGAAAAACTGAAAAAAATACTACAGAATGAACGATGCTTTAAAGGCAGTCTGCTCCAAGGGTGGTTTTCGCCCTTTACAAACATACATGAACCCCTTTTGTCTTTTTCAATACAGAAAAGATTTTTGCAAAAATTTATAACCACAAAAATCCTCACAAATAATATGGAACAGACTGCCATAAAATGATGTGAAAAGAAAACAAAAAAATTTTCTGCGTACAAATTTATTGCAATTTTATTTCTAAAATAGGCCTCTTGGAAAAAACCGTTTCTGAAATCATCACGATTCAGCTGCCCAAATTTTATCTTTAAGAATTGTAAAGCTTAGATCTGAGAAGTTTAGCTTTTACATATGCACTTGAAAATTTATGCTTTCAGCCTGACACTTTAAAGTTTAAAAAGTTCGCAGATTGAGTTCTGAAAACAGAGCTTATGAAATTAAAGTTAAAATTTGGATTTGATTGTCACATTTTCTTTAAAGCTTCCACTCAAATCACGTTCGAATTTCATTTGAAAAATCACAACACTATTGATTTTTATGGTTTTGATTTCACGATTTTTACTTCTGTTGGCAATTTTTGTGTATATGAGTGTTTCTAAATTTGTCGATATTTTCAGTCCCATACCACGAAATTCCACCAACTAGTTTTTTGATTCACGAAAGCTTTAGATTACTCTCAAAGAACTGCAGCATCAGAGTAAACAAGTGGTATCTCGTAGTGTTGCCACGAATGCCATGAGCTTTATCTGGATATATCTGGAAAACATAGCCCCATAGTTCATAAAAACATCTGCAATGACAGGCTATTTTCAAACCTGATTTGAGGCTGGAATGATCTACCGGCGCGAGAAAATGCGTTGGGACAAGGAATTTTGGACGGACAAGTCGACTCTTACGGTTGATTCAAAATTGCAGGCTTCATGTTATCAAAATTATCCCTTTGGTTACAGGTAGTATGTTAATTGTTATTTTGAAGAAAGCTGGTTAATGAAACAGATGTTGCCTATTTGGACAAGGATAATAATTATGGTTAAGCTGTCTGACTATAAATTGCTGTTCACAGTCAATCCAGGTTAGCATAAGAGTTAGAATATTAGCGTTAGGTTATGAGAATCATCTTGTCTTATCAAATTAGTAAGTGCTCATTGTATTAAAGATATATGTGCACAGTTTCGTCTCTCGTCCTAAATGTCAATAGTCAAACGTTGTCTTGTGTATTTAATGGGAGGTTTCCGTATTTCAAATCTATACCAAAATTTTCCGAAAGATCATAGAGGAAAATATTGGGTTCCACTTGAGGCTTTTCGGATAAATTTGTGGTGTAGGGTAAACCTGATGTAGCTAGCTTTGCTCTTGTGTATTTAAAGCTTCAATATCTGTTTTCTAAATGCTACGTAACGATACCCACGCAATTGAGTGGATACGCTGAAATCAAGAAATTTTGAAATAAGGCAAGTGCCTGTTACGACAAAACTATAAAAATATCACTAGACAATTTGGCTCTCAAAAGTTGTAGCAAAACCCTGAGTGACTTATAGTTTTTTTGTCTGTTCTTCGAGTGAAAACCTACGATTTATCAAAGCAAACCGTTGTTCGACAGTTTGATTGAAACAAAGGGTTAGCTATATCTTTAAACACTCAAGAAAGGGTGAAGCACCAAATATTTGTTTATGTCCGTTGTCGTTTCGTAAAAAAACGGTCGTTTGACTGGTCGCACGTCTCCTGTCACAAGAAATTTTATCTTGTCAATGGCACAAACCATGGGATTTTCAGCTTCCTTTTAGCCGCAAATTTTTCTCTAAAAAAATGTCTAACAAGGTGAAGAGATGCATGTTTGCACCGTCTCCCTGAATACCATGTTGTCTGTCCGGGTATACCTGATTAAAGAAGATATCATTGATCTAAAAGATATCCATGTTAACCATGCACAATTCTTCGTGGGTCAGGTAACTTTCACGGATGAAGTTACGGTTGGAAGATCATTGATATACAGTGAGCAAAAAAGCCTTTTATACATCTAGTAAAGAGCATAATCTAGTCAGCATAATAAGAAATGTAAAAGGCATAAAGACCAATTCAATCCTTTTGCAGTGAGAATGTATCAATGACATTATGATGATCCAAACGAGAACAACAAAAATAAGTACTGATAATATTGCCTTTCTCCATTCAGTTCTCAAGACAGCTACCTGTTTGCAGCTAGTGAAAATAAACCTGCTGGAAAGAAGGCAAAGTTTTTGCTGACAAAAAATAGGATTTCTGGATGTCAATGGAATACCGATCACGATTCTCGAAGTGCAAGAGACACAATTAGAAAGCATGGCAAGCGTTATATGTAACATAAGGTACCTGCATCCTAAACTGAATGCTGTTTGAAACTAAGGCATTAGCGAGTTGCATCGATTGCTGTACGTGAACATTATCTACGAGGAAAAAAACGATTTCAATCTCAGTGTGAGCAAACAGCATTTCGGGAATTCAACGTAACAAATCAACATGTCAGATTGACTCCTAGCAGTCAAATAAGTTTTTACGTAGGCTTTCGACTGAAAATCTAAATAATATATGTATATTTCTAAACAGTCGGCTTCTCCAAACTTTGAAACTCAGAGAAAGGACGCCTAGCCTTTTGTTTTCTCCGTGACAGAGAAAACAATGCTCTCCAAGTCTGAAGGATACTAATGTTTAAACAACTCAAAGGACACATCAAGCAGGAATGCAGTTATATACGTTTTCAACTGCCGCCAGACTGTATTTAACTGATCGTGATAACTATCCTTTCATTAATAATGCGCGACACTGAAGACATGTTGGTGAAATTGATCAAAACACAGGCTTAATAAATACTTAACTACCATTGAATTTTCAGGGAACCCATTGTTTAACATTATATATAAACTGTAAGCAATATTCCCAAAGATAAGCAAAAAGTTTTTACAAAGCAAAATGATGAGCAAAAAAATGCAACAAAACGGTGTAAACAAAATTCCAAAGGGTAAGAAAGTTAAGATCATCTGGCATATTCACTCTTGAAAAACTCTGAGAACAAAAAAAAATCAAGTAATAACCGTTTTATGGCAGCAAACATGAATTTACATACCATCTCCTGTGCCATGGACAAGTAGAAACTTTTTAGTTTTAAAGTTCTGGACGAAAGGGAGCACCGAGGTTAACTGAAACAAAGAAACATCAATTTATCTCAAATGTCCAGCTAAACCGACAAACAGCCAAAATGGTAAACTGAAATCGAACAACTTTATGTCAACAGTGTCATCATACCTCATAGCCCTTGAGGTTATCTTCCTTGGTTGGCAGTCCCATATACCTTTCTGTGTATATCGTATCTGAAAAAATGACAAATAAAAAGCTTAGTTGAATCGAAAAAATCATTGCTCCTCGGAATTCTTGCTACACAGACACAAATGTACTTTTGATATAATAGCTCTTTTTCAAACATAACAACTTCAATTTGATGGCGCCAAACAAATTCCAAGCCATTGCAGCCTTGGAACAGACCATAACTGTTTATTTGCCACTAAATGTACAAATAGTTAATTGCAAAAATTTTTATCTGAAAGCAAATAATTCGGCAATTTCTGGCAATAAGCTACTATCAATATATCTAGGAACTTTTAAATGCTATGCTAACACGCTGCTGTGTAGATAAGGAAAAAACAATATCTTCTACTTTACCATAATATCTCCAATCAGTCACAGGTGCTACTGAGATGCCAACTTTGTACAAATTATCACTAGTCGCCAGCACGCTTGCAGTATAGAAACCTCCGTACGACTACAGAGGAAAATATACCAGGTATTACTGTCATGTATCCAGAAATCTAATTGAACTATTGATTACGGTCAGTGCAACAGATGAGACCGTTTTCAAGATAACATCTTGCAAGGAATACATTCGTAAGAAAAAGTTTGATATATCGAACAGTAAGCGAGAGACAGACAAGTCAGATTGATATTTTTGTGTAGCGATGTTGGCGTTATAGAAATAAAGACCATTTATCTAGATATTATATGGAAACCCATAATCTTTGTTGAAAATACAAATGGCTCGAAAAGAGGAGATGTTTTGCTAGAGTTACATCAACCAGAGCAAGAGACTCCGGCGATGAGCGAGAGGCAACTATATTCCCAAACTAGGATTGTTATTTATATTAAAAAATAGAGCAGCTAAATAGATATGAGAACCAATACTTACCCATCCCCAGATTGAAAGCCTATCCTTGTCAACATAAGTTTGCTTGGTCAAGTGCCTTGAAAATGCAATACACATAGTTGAAACATAGTTGCAAATAATTAAGTAAGATAATAGTTGTATTACGAAAAGTCTAATGCAGTTATCTTTGAATATCCTCTGTGTTAAGTTCGTCTTTCATGGTTACACAAGGAAATATATTTTCTAGGAAAATGAGGTTCTTTTTAAAAAAGGTATTTCTGAGCAAAAAAATGCCTTGTAGTAGTCAACGAATTGTCATCGATTTAGAATCAAATAAATGTGAAAGCTGCCTTGTGGGCTTCTGCGAATTTTGAGGACCTTTACGAATAACTTAGAAACATATTTATGAAGATGATATGGAGAGAGTTTATTACTAGCACGCAGATACCTTGCAACGGCATTGGCATCGACTGATTCATATCTCCCTAGCTGCCTATAAACTGCATGTAAGAATCTGAAAAAAAAACAAAAATGCTGGCAAGAGTAAGCAAGAATCAAACAGATATAAACAGAACAAATATCCTCTTTCAAAAGAAATTTTCAACCGTATTTATCAAGCTTCAGGAACAAGCATAATCCTTAATTATCAGGTTCGAAAGATAAAGCTTGTTAAGTGCCTCAAATCTTATTTTTAGGGCCGTGTCGAGACATTCCGTAATTCCATGAATATGCACGAAAAAGGCGTTTCATACTCACTTGTCACCATAGTAACCACATCCTCTTGCGTCGAAATAAACAACGATGATGTCATAGTTAGTTACCAAGAATGCATCCCAGCCAATGTTAAACGCGTCGATAACCTTGGAAGAAAAACAGTTGCACATGCTTCATTGAAAATTAGCAAAACCAATGGCAACCAAATATAGGCTCGTCATTGACTGTCGTCATTGGCGAAAACAAAAATTTTAGCAAACCGGCCATTAAGTAATGCATGTTAAGTAATGCATGTTACAGAAACATATATAGTCTCTTCATGCCAAAATAACTAGTCCCTGTTCAGAAATATGGAAGACAAACAAATGCTAGGCCTTTCTATTGCAAAATATACCTTACAATCACAGAAAGATAAATAATTTCTTAGATTCTGGCCTAAAATGAGACTACAGTCACATAACCCAAAGAAACCTACATATGGGAGCGTGCCTATCCTACCAAGGACTCTCCAACCAATTCAGAGAAAAAATGTTATCTTGCCAATAGTACAATAAGACTCAAGAGTACAATAAAGAGAGAAAGTTACCTTCTGAGTTCCGGGTCCACCATATCTGGAAGAATATTAAGAAAACAATTACACTTCAACCCATTTTACTGATACAAACAAATCAAAATAACACAGTAGGAGTGAAGTGATGAAGACCATCGATTTAATATGGCACAATCAATTTATGTACTTAGAAATTCTGAATTGGGCGTAATGCAGTTGTCTGCAACGACAGGCAACAAACAAACAGGCATCAGTCACTTACACAGAGCATAAGATAGCATATTTTTTATTCGGATCAAAATTTGGGGGTCGTAACTCTTGCACTGGAACATCTAAAAAATAAGTCAGGAGTTAAATAAGCTTTAGGATTCAAACAACTCTTCTAAAAATCTTTAGCAACAAATTTATGATTCGTTCAGATGAAATCAAAACTTAGATAGGGGGAAACTTCATTCAATATAAGTGAAAAAGTAAAAGTTTTATTTGCCATCAAAATGATGGTTCTAAGTTGCAGCTCCAAGTTTTACGATCCATGTAATCATCAAATAGCCGTTAAAATGCTTACCAAATCCATCACTTTTGATTGTGTATCTTACTTGCTTTGGCAACGATCTCTGCTTCAACGAAGATTTCAGTTCCTTGTTGTCCTCCATCAAAATCACTAAGAAAAGGAGTAATGAAATCATGACCAAGTTACTTTCTTAAAATGACATCATGACAGAGTAAAAGCCAACCCAATAAGACTTGGAGAAAATTCTGCGCACATTTTCTAGATGATTTACTTTTAAGCACTGGTTTATTCATATCAATACCAAGAGAAAATTTGAAGTCAGTTTTTCTTAATGCAAGGTATTAGCAACCATTAAAAGGCAACTATGTGTGGGCATTCTTCTTTATGTTTTATACAAAATTATCAATCGAATGCAAGCATAAGGGGACCTGTTTGGAAAGAAAACATTTCTTACAATACATTATAACCCAACGCCGAACTCACCCCATCTGGCAAGAATGCTTAGGGAACGGAATGCTTTCAAACATTAGAAATGATAATACTACAGGCGATGAAAGGTTATGTTGTAAAATGCACGCTACACAGCATAAGATAGCACTATTCATGAGGTATTCATAAGGTTACGCCAACCCTCATTTGTTAAAGTAAAGCACTTACTTTTGCCGCTTTTCAGATTCCTTAGCTTTGTAAATGGAACAACGGGCCCTGAAAGAGTAGCTTTTTACATCAAAATAATAGACAGCAGGATAAAAAACAATTTAATAATCCTTTGAACTTCAATGGTAACCCAAAGTGGACACCAATAATACAGAACTGAGTCGATTAATGTAGGTCATTTGAATGAATATATCTTACAGCCAAAGAGGTTTTCAGGTCACTTTCAACTTTTACATTGGGTTATGTAGTTATCAAAGTCGGCTGGAAATGATTATGATGAACATAAATCCTTGTTTTGGCTTGGCTAATCCAATGTTTTGGCTCCTTCATACCTTGCAAATAAAAATATATACATCAAAAAATAAATTATTAAAAGTAGAATCACGGACAGATGCAGTCGAGGTTTATAACACCCCCTCATTTGACGTTGACATCACTACTTTTCAAAACATACGCTTCTTGGGGAGAGGGTTAAGTGTGGGACAACACAAGCATTCTATCATCCTCATGTTTAGGCTTTGTCACAACAGCCAAGTCCAGAACTTTAGCCACAATTATCCACATTAGCAATTTGCTGCCTAACTTCAGCAATCTGAATAGATACCAATTTCACTCTCCGTGGATAAAATATTATACTAGTTTGTTGAGATAACATAAGTTTGGTGTAAACCCCATCTGAATTTTTTTCTAAAAACAATGAAACTAAGAGAATACGGATTATTTAGCACGATTACAGTACCTTGGCATAATAAATTCACCCATGTGCACTGTTTGCTGAATTGTGGATAATAGTAGGTGCATCCATTATCTGGAATTGGGATGAAAGCAAAATTTAGTTGCTGCGCTAGGAAGTATAGGCTTGAGTTACATGACGCCAGATTGGTTTTTCGCCTGGTACAAGGGTCTCACTTAGATGATGCAGAGGCATTCCATAGTACTTCAATAAAGCTTCGCTTTGTCAAACAAGAGTGAAAAACACTATGGTCGTGGGGTGAAGTGAAAGGCACTCTGGAGTAATCCAAGGCTATTTTAAACCGGAGCCTCCTCAATGACTTTGTTGGTCACTCCTGCCTCTGCAGAGCACAGCAATCCAGCGTCGAGTTGTTTGGATGCCAAAAGAAGTGAAACATTAAACGAAATGAAATCAAACAAACTAAACAAGGGAATTACTATCATTTCGCATTGGGGAGGCCATTTTGAAGTGAAAACCTATCTAAAATCGCGTGGAAAACACAACAGCTTTTAGATGTCATAACACACTACGCTAGGCCTAATACTCAAGAATACAGTGCATTTTTAAAAACTAGTAAGTAGAAACAGATCTAAAAATTATATACCATCGGCAAAACTACAAGTGATACATTTCTTCTCCTTTGTTTTGACATTTAAACTGTAAACGTGACGTTCAGCAGGGTGTGTTTCTGTGCTTCGATAATACCTAGCAAGCAATGAAAATGCGTTATTACAACCAACGAGAAAAAATCAAAGGAAATTCTTTTCGAAATGTTGATAATGGGGCTAAGTGTGCAAATTAGAACCGCCCTGTTCTATTTATTTGTACAGTTCTGCCTATACGGCACAAAGTACTTTCATGACAGACTAGTAAAACATAAATTCTCACACTCTATCAAATAAGTTATAATTTCACCACTTATAAGCTCAGGCATTGTGCACTTACACAATTTCACCGACAGGGTCAAAGCACACGACATCTTGGGCCTCCCATTTTCCACTAGTGAGGAAGTTCACGCTCGCGGTGCCCTAGTTTTAAAATGTTAAAAAGAATTGTGAAATATGCTTCGTACAAAAAAATAATGATTTATTTATAAAAGATAACAGATGACTGCTTTGAACGGTGGGAACATGAGAATAAGCATAGTTGGATAACAGTGAAATATGGCTGTATTGTAATAATTGTGATATATAAAAATAGATGGTGGCAACTGCAAGCAAATGTAGAAGAGATATAACATTACAATCAATCGGGTCAGTTTCAAAAAGAGCAGGAATTGAACCTGGAAAGTCTTACCCCGGTTTTCACTTGCGCGACATGCCTGAAAAAGCCAGCACTTCCTTCATCTTTTGGCAGCAGATTGATGAAGTAACTCCCATCATTGGCGAATTTTGGCTTAGGGTACTGAAAGAATACGGGAAGATGTTGACAAAATGGGTACATACTTGAAAAAACACGACCAAAAATAATTCATTTCGCATCCCACTAATGACACATTGACATAAAACGAGCGGCAAACTCAGACCTTCGAGTTCGAGCACTGTTTAAATCTACAAACCTATTGAATTAAGGATGTTTTTCTTCAACTACAAATAACAAGTGTTGTGTAACACAAATGCACCTTTTTCAAGCAATAGCACTCTGAGCAGTGCCACCATTATCAACGTCAAAAAATGAACATCAAAGACATATATCCTATACATATTTGCTTTTTGTGGCATTGCAATCTTAACTGCGTTGAGTTATGCGCTTCAGTTTTATAGCACGAAGTTCTTATGAAAAAATTTTCAAGTTGAGACCAACTTACGTCATCGTCGACCCATCCTTTTTCAACGGTGTGCTCCTCAATCTACAAAAAGTTTTTCCATCAAAAAGATCCTTTCCTAATCAGCAATACAAGTTTAGTATACATATTTAAAGACTTTGAAAGTCAGAAATTGTGATTTAAAAGAAAAAACGTCTGTAATAGTAAAGTGTATTCATTTGGATCATAGTTACACGCACGATAGTCAAACTGCTAATGAAATGATGGCATGAATTCAGCTGTTCTACGACTTGATTGGTTTAGAACAAAGAACATGTACGAGGATTGGTTTAGACTGAGCTAATCTCTCCCGTCCCTTGAAGTATGCTTCTTGCACGAACACGCTGCGTTAAACTTTGATTCAATAAACATTGATAAATGCATCAGCTCAAATAAAATTCGGTACTGTATTTGTGCAAGAATACTCCAAACAATACTTTGTCGAAGATGCTTTTCGATCACTGCCCATAGGCAAAATCTACTACAATACAAGGTATTTGATGTTTGATACTATTCAACAAAGCCATCAAACGAAAGGTTAAGAAATACTCTACCTTCTTATTAGTCAAGCTGTCAAGATCATAATACAGGGTTATCGTGTGGTTCTGTGCTCGATTCATCCAGCTGACATAGACCTGGTGCTTTGTATACGCAGCACCACCTCTCACGAATTGCATGATGTAGTAATAATTCTCTCTAAAGATAAAATAGCGACTTGAGAAAAGAAGCACGTAGAATTTTGGAGCTTATGTGAAAAGAGAATTATACATAAAGTTGTTGCATACGGTTAGACTAAAAGAAATGCAAACAAATGCCTCATGAAGGGAGTAATTTCTAATTCCTACTTCAATAAGACATCTTACGAAGAGGCATTTCTATGTGAAAAGTGGTTCACGATAAAAATCTCTCTCTAACAAACCATGAAAGAATATGATTGATAATAAATAAAAGGGCTGAGCCATCAATAGCTGAGCGGTTAACCTTAGGTCTAACCAGTTGTTTTGGAAACATCTGCGTCAAATGATCCTAATTTTTTTGAAAGATTTTCTTCTTCCATTCTACTCATTATACACCAATCTCCTGGAGATTTCTTTTACTTTGACAAATCTTTGACAATTTATAAGCATTAAATAGTGTAATATATACCATCTTCCACTCATACTTTTTCTCATTCATTACCCATACCATCTCTGTGGTATCCCCTTGCGTCATATGAGACATCTCATTAAAACATCTAACCTCCATTCTCTTTATCAATGCTCACCCCATTCTTACCTCAGAATTATTTATGCATTTGCAGCGCATCTAAATTTAAACTGCATTTATATATATACATGCGTTGGTTAATTGATTTAGTTAGTCAAGAATAGTCGCCAATAGGCACGGAACGACATACATCGAATCAAGCTTTGATATTCTCCTTTCTGCCTCCCCCCCCCCCCCCATATTCTGTTCACATCATACATGACTCATTGGATTGGAAACAACAATATAGTGATAGTAGATGGATGGAGATTCCAGTTAACGCTCAAATTTCTAAATAAAGACGAATCCATTTGGCCTGTAAGAGTGGCCAAAGCTCCAACATTAGTGTATAAAACTAGTTTTTACTTATCATTGTTCATCTCATTAATCTGAATCAGATTACAATGGAATTAAGCCAAAGTACAAATCATTGTGAATTACTTACATTCCTTTGAATACACTGGGGGGCTCAAGTGCATTTAAAACCACATTATTTCCAGAGCTTTGCACTACATTCTCCAGATTGACAGCAAACAAGGAAACAAAAGGGTTTTCATACCCTGGCTAAAATCGAAACAAATGAGATGAGACTAGGTTAACAATTTTAAGAATAAAATAAGATATTATTAGAAAAGCAATATATGAACAAATCTCATATAAACAAACTGCAAAGAATAAAATATAATATTCAAGTGGTTATTTCAAGTGGCTAACTTTCAAAGCAATTCCTCAACGTATAAAAGACACATTGTTAACATTAAGACAAAATCTTGCCGATAAGATTGATGTTGTCTGTGGTTTGATTAAAAATTGTTAACTTCTAATAGACTATCCTTACGTAAACATACCATAATAACTATGTTTTATAAAGAAAGGATCTTTGTTATTTGGAACTATTTGTTAGATTCAAATCCTCACAGTTTGGCAGCCTTGAATAAAAGATTGTATTTGTTAACAATTCTTTGTTAGGAAAATGAGATAGAATGGTTCAATCCATGTGTTTAGTGGCAGCTACCCGTGGACTTTTCCCCGTTGAAACTGACAAATACATTTAGATACCTTTGGGTAGGCAATTTTTTCAATCTGCGTGTAAGCATTTTTCCTTGGTCCATATTTGGTGAATTTGAAGTATCTGACCAAACTAGAGTTGAACTTTGAAAAAATGAGCCAGGTGCCATCCGCAGAACACTCCAATGCATAATCAGTAGCCAGGATCTCCTCTGAAACGTTAACAAAATTAACATATAACATTTATAAAACAGCAACTTGAAATATGACTGCTAGGCCTTAGTCAACAACAAACTGGACTTAACCTTTTTTACATCAAATCGATTAGGCCACAACTTGTTAACAACATACATTAAAAAAGTAAAACTTGAAGTTACCCTCATAGACCCAATCTGGTACGCCATTGAAGATTGACTTTGGTATACCATCTTTTGTTATTTGATATGACGTGGGACTTGAAGCTTGATGTTTATAATAAATATTGTTTCTGAACACAAAAACCTAAAATATAAAGAAATTGAATTTAGTATCTAAGTAGCAAAAGGTAGAAAAAAGCTTGAAATTTTATTCAAAGCCTTTTGTTACTCCCATCTTGTTATTTAGTTAAGATATTTAGGAAATGCTCATGCATCATTTCACATAAAAATTTTCTGAATTTTCATAAAAATTCACATAAAAATTTTCTTGTGGCATTTTAATATAAAGCGTCACAATTGCCTAAGATGAAAATCTTATCTTAATATAAAAATATGTTCTCCTTTCCAAGTGAAACAATGAAGTGTAATTTTGATAGCTAACATACAAATAGGAATGTTTTTACAACACTATGAGACAAATTTTGCAAGCTAAACAGAAAATTTTAACTTACAACTGAGTCCTTTGGTCCACACCAGGTGGCATAACGGATCTGCTCAGTTGACCCCCCAGGCAACGCCAGTCTTGTTATTTTTCTGATAAAATTGAAATTTGCAAACAAAAACTTCAAGCTTCATGACATTGAGAGGAGTAAACAACAAAAACTTTGTCTGTTCAGACACAATCAATGTTCGTTGAAGACATTGACAAGGAACTCGTGTATTTCAGTATGATTTCTTTTCCTGCCCTTAAATCTAACAAAATTTAGCAAATGAATAGGTGATATACAAAAGCATTTCTGCATAGCTATTGGAAAACTGCATGACTCCAACGGATAGCGATAATTGACTTTCCCATAAAATTCTTCAGTCATTTCATAAAGTAGAAACTGTTTCATCATAACAAAACCAAATACGCATGTCTTTTCTTATTCATTCCTCTTCTGATTCTGGCTTTCTTTATCAAAAAAGTATAAATACATTCAACTAGTAGTTTTTATCCAAAATTTCATAGTCAAGTGAATGCATGGTAGTTAGCATGACTAAATACAAGAAAAATATGAATTATAAGCTATTGTACAGCTTTTCATTCAAAATTATACAATGTGCCAACAATGCATTTCTACACTTCTTATGGCACATGCTCCCTTCACTGCAATGAGGTAAGAAAAACAAAAGTTGAGAAAAGAACATACTTGTCACTGACTTTACCAAAATAGTAGTCAGACATCGATGAATGTCTGTAAAGCTAGAAGAGATTGATTAATCCCTATGATTAAAATATGTCCAAACAAGACATTATAAAAATGTGTGAATAAAGGAGAGGCCACGACAGCCAGCAGCTCAACAGACTCCGATGGTATAATTGTGAAGAAAAATCAATAAAATAGTAGTAAATAAGTAACAATCAAAGTGACGAGAATGAACAACAGCAAACAGACATAAATAAGTTATGGCTAAGTCATAAAAATGGCTTGTGATGGTGTCAAACATTTATATAGCAGCAGTTGAAACGAGTAAAGAGTAAAAGCAATAGGTTATCAAATAAAAAAACTTTGGATGGAACATAATGCCTAATAGACAGCTCAACATTTAGAGCTACAATCAAAGCCCTGGCTACCAACCTGTCTGAAAACATCCAGGAAAAGTTAAAAACTTTTTTCCTAAAAAAATGTAGCCTGGAGAGACTTGGGATAATAATTGCTGATTTTATTGATAACAGTAAAGCTTTTGTGTAAAAACCCTAGCTTATTGTTACCATGAAAAGGTCTGCAATTTTCAATGTTCCAATATTCTGACTGAATTTTCCCATATGCACATGTCAACAAGAATAGTTTAAATATCAACTAAGGATAGTTAAAAATTCAGAGATCTGTTAATCTTACTTTCGTTGAGTTTTCCTTGAACATAATCCATTTTCTGTCTTTTGATAATGTATAACTTGAACCATGTTTATCCTTCAAACAAAATATAGCAAAACATTAAAGACAGTGTGTCAGGTTATTTATTAGCTGTTGCTTGTTGAATTTCAAATGCCTGCAAAATCAGAGATGCATGACAAATAAGTATATTTGACAAAAGCAAGCAAGAAACCTCCTTTGTTATAAAATGAAAACTCACTTAAATAGAATGGGAAAAAAACTATTAATTCTTAATGGGAAAAAATTATACAATGCACCAAATTTCACACAAAGAAAATTTTTGTTATATATTTTATCAAAGTTGTAAGTACTTACAATTACATCATCTGAAAGGAAAGTTGATGAAGAATTAGTGGTCAAATTGAACATTTTTATTCCAGCATCTGGTGAGAGGTGCACATAGCTCACATCTGAAAGAAAAGACACCAGTAAGAAAATAAAATGAAAATGGTATATGATTCTCTGAATAAAGTACATTGATTTTCTGATACATTTATGTTGGATAGGTATGCTGTTTGCATGATGAAACTTCAATTCCATATTGAAGAGCCTTAATCAAGGAATATATATATATATTGTGTCTAAAATTTCAGGCATTTCAATCCAAACCCTTTCTTTTAACTGACCATTGCTGTCAGAACAAAATTCATATAGTCCATTTTTATGTAGGAAGAATGAGTACATATAACAGTGGTGGGGGACCCTGTAAGTAAGTATATAACTAACTAACTAACTAACCAACCAAGTGACACACAATTCAGCAATTTTGCACTTGTACAATGGAAGGAATGGCTACTATGGGATTTAAGGTTTTCTATTCGATAAAATTTTCAATTATTGACAAAGCTGTTTGATACCACTAACAATCTCCATGGAACTTTTCTCACATCATTGGTTGAATTGTAATTAGCTGTTTTGTCAATGGAACAGTGCTGTTTGTCATAAAGAAATTTCCAGAATATTTGACGCAGTTAAAATGTTCACCTTCAGAATCTTACTACAGTGATCACAAGCCACCTTTTCTCACAAAAAATTTTTGAATGAAAGGATAAACTCTTCAAGTTTGCGATATTTCTGCATAATCATGAACTATTTTGAATCACCATTAAGCAGTGTTAATAATCATGAATCATTGTGAGTGTCGGAGAATCTTCATAAGTCATAATAGATCTGTGAAGGTCATCGTGAATCAGATCAAATCTGATCATGAATCTCTGCGAATCATTGTAAATCGGCATACTGTAAAAGCTCTATTAAGCCACCCTCTCTATTAAGCCACCCTCTCTATTAAGCCACCCTCTCTATTAAGCCACCCTCTCTATTAAGCCACCCTCTCTATTAAGCCACCCTCTCTATTAAGCCCCATTACCATTACCATGCCAAAATTTAAAAAAAGCCCCCCCCCCCTCTCTAGTAAGACCTCCTCTTTAGCCCCTGAAGTCAAACAACGTCTGGTGTGATGATGATAAGATCATGTGCATACGGCCCATGTAAAGATTTCCTTGTGCGCCTTAGAAATCAAGAGGATACTGATGTTGATTCTTCCGAAGAAATCCTAGAGCATTGTGGCATTTTTATAATATATTTTATTTTTAATGATTAATAAGCCCCCCCCCCCCCCCTTCTCTAACACGCTTCCCTCTAGGACTGAACAAATAAATAAGCCCCAACGGGGCCTCATATAGCTTTTACTGTAAATTAAAACGAATCAGTCCGAGAGATTGTACTCTACCGTTAATGACAATTTCAACAAGATTAAATTCTTGACGAGACCCTTTATTCTGATATTATTCTTTATAAGCATTTTCATAGAAAAGCCCAATCCGTCTTGCTACTGCTCTTTACTGAGCTCATATTAGGTACCAGACATCTTTTTCGTACATAGCCATTGGGCCCCTATGTTATTGCTTCCTATTTAGTACACTGTTATAGAGGAAATATACTACAGTTTCATGATCATTGGGGGGCAGCCCGAGCTTCCAACAGCCCTGATGTCAATTACTCAACATTAACTAAGGTTAATACATCCATAAACATGGATTGATGATGACCTGAGAATGATAAGGAAACTGGGGGAAGATGCCCAGGATAGAATGGAGCATAGGAAGATTTTCTGCTCTAATGACCCTACCTAGTAGGAAATTTGCCATAGAAGAAGAAGGACTCTTGCTTAAAAAAAGAGTTTAGAAATTGAAAAATCAAAGATCTAAGACATTTTAGAAAATCTAGGCATAACATAACTCTAAGCATACATTACCATCAAGCCACTTCACTGAATAGCTCCTTGGAGAGAATGTTCCAGTCATTGCATCTTCAAAAGTGATTTTGGTGGAAGATCTTGCTTGCCTTGAACCAAGCCATAGATCTAAACAGATCAAATTAAAATAAATTATTTCCTTTTTTTGATGTCTTTGAATAAGACTGTCACTGACCAGTGTAATGATATCAAACCTGCATCATGGAACAATTAAACATTTCATCTGACAGATATGCTGGGGAAATTTGCTGATGAGTGTTTTGGTGCATTATGGCCTAACTTGTGCAGTGGCCCCTCCTTGCCCCCTGCAAAACCAAGCATTTTTCTTTATTTTCTTATTGTTTTGCCCTTTTTCTTGGCACTTTGTTTCTCTTCAAGTGCAAGCTTCCCTGCCTTAACCCCATCATTTCCATTGAACAATATTGGGAATGATCCTTAACAAAAAGTTAAAGTGATCAGATATTGACTCATTAATGAGCTTGTGACAAAATTTCATTGTAGCTTAAATATCTTGACTGTTGTACCATATGTTGAGCTTCTTTTTTCTGTGCTGCACCAAAATCTATGCACATAAATACTGGGATTGTGCAGGAAGTAGTAGACCCAAAACTTATTTAGGCCAGAGAAAAGAATAAAATAGCGCTAGGTACTTTCAATTCCGAAAGAAAATGACCAAAGGTTAAGGTTCTGTAAGTAAAGGCTTTACTACAATTATATAGTACAAATTACAATTGACTAAATTGTCTCTCAGAAATTTTGTGCCATTTACCCTCCCAAAAATCTCCATCAATTTACATCCTTGCCCAAGTCGATCAAAGCACTGTATGTGCAAAAACTTTGCACCAAAAATTATCTACCTGACGCTTTAAGCCAAACTTTCACTTTAATATAGACACACATATTAATCCTGGGCATACAAAGTTCAAATAACTCATTTTTTAACTTCTACTACAAACTGATAAATTTTCTAAATTGCAACAATGTTCTGGAAAGACATTTGTTTAACATGTTTTCGATTCCTTGTTGTGGATTCCGGAGAACTGAACTCTTTAAAGGTGGCCTGGCATAAAATGTCTACTTTTTGTTTCTTGGATTGAATACGAATGAGTTTTGGTCCGACTTTTTGGTCTAGGCTTTAAATGGAAATGGAAAATTTAAAGTTAATTTAATGGAAAAATTGGCTAAGGAAGTGAAAACCTTGCATCATTAAAACAAGTTCCGGCCTAAAATCGCGATGACAGAAAATGTATGTTATTCACTTCGAATTCATTATTAAGATTAAACTATTTTGTTAAGTTAGAATAATTTGAGATTACGCTAATTCATTTAGCCCTTAAAAGGTAGAAAAATCATGAAAGCTTTAACATGTTTACAATTTAGGCCGGAGAAACAGCTGCAAAACTTCCGCTGTTTTTTGTAAGACTTAACAGATGGAAACTCATAAACTATTTATGATATTGTATACCCTATTTGCAATTATTTTCAAATCAAAAGGACAAGCTAGATAGGGATGGCTTAAGAACGGATTTATAGATCTTTAGATAAGAAGTAAAAGGAAATTTTTAAGTACCTTGTTTCGTTCCTAAGACGGCTGCAAGAGTCACAACGCTTACTAGCAAAATAGCAGCAAATCCACCAACATAATATCTTCTGCGTCCGCTAAGGAACTTTCGATTCGTGTTCTGTCCATCTTCATCTCCTGTTGAAGAATCGAGAGGGATGTACTTTGTATTTTTGCTTCCATCTTTACTGGCACGCAGCGGGGATAACAGCCCTTTTGCTGCCAATGCCAGAGCCATCCCCCTCTATTTCACAGTTTTAACACAAGTCGAAGTTCAAATAGATAAGGTCTTTCGCATACGAATACACGATCAAATTTCCATGATTTCATGAATTTTGCCTCAGCCGAATGAATTTTCCGAATATTTTAAAAGTGAGTGACCAGCAAATCAAACCATCCCCATACATGAAATGAGCAACTATGCGTAACAGCAGAAATTGCAACTTCTTCCTGTGCTACCCAAACAAATTAGCCGACCGACATTAGTTCAGGTGGTTAAATTCAAAAGGGCTATTGAATGTTGATTGTTCAATTGTTGAAACGACTCACCGAGGCCCATTGATTTCTCCATGCCTCGCTGCACCAAGAGTTGGTCTTGTGGCTCCTGCAAGAAACCGAAATTGAGAATATTTGAAAAGATTTGTTGCAATTTTTCCGCCAGCCACTTCAAGCGCCAGCAGGCTATCCTCTCTCGTCTCAACGATGGACGTCAAGTTGAAATTCGATTCCTGCATCTGGGATTAATTACTTGTTGACTATTGACTGTGAAGTGGTGCCTCAAAGCGGGATATCCAAATACATTTGTAGAAATTTCACAAACATCTATAAAATAAAGTTAATTTGGAGCTAAATAAAGCAACAATGCAAGCCATCAAAATCAGATTTAATGATTTAATTTCAGTGCAAAAGAGCCTGTGCTTGTGTGGCTCTGTTTCAATCAGTTTTTGAAAGATACATTTGTTTTTATGCGTAGGAAGCTCTTGTGTTTTTCATATCTATGATTCAAATAAAAAAATCTGAAAGTTTTTTTTCTCCACTCGATTTAACCCGGATCCAGTGTGCTGGCCCGCCCCTGGAGAAACATCTCCCTGTTCAATCTATTGTTTCAATACTGCACCATGACAGCAAACTCATAAAAACGAAGATAACCTTGATTCCAAGTTTTTGATTTTAAATTTTTCGTTATTGGAAACTCACAAATAGGACCAAATAGATGACGGGTGTTTGCGGTGTAGAGTGAAGCTTTTCGTGGCAAGTAAGCAAACTTTTCGCACCTTAACAATGTTTTTGTTCTAAAGCATCACAAATGTGAGCACTTTGTGAAGACTTTAACGTCGGTTGCCATCCTGGAATCAGTGGTGGCGCCAGGGGAGGGCTAGGGGGGCTACATCCCCTCCGTCAGAAGCATCTTGCCCCCCCCCCCCCCCATCGGAGGAAAATTTTAGGTTATTTTTGGAGCAAATTTGACAAAATAACGTACGAAAATTGCATATTTTAGTCATTTTAGCCCCCCTGTCGGAAGCTCCAACCCCTCTGTCGGAAGATTTCTGGCGCTACCTCTGCCTGGAGTTGGATGTATATGTAAAAAACAAGCTAAGCCCTCTTGCCTCTCGAATTAGCCCCTTTTGAATGAGCCTCTTTCTAAAGCTTCGGGCTTTCGAAAAGCCCCCTCCCCATATTATGCTATCAGATCTTGAAAAAGCAGCCTCTTTATCTCCTTTTTAGCATTTGAACGACTATATTTATCAATTTTATAGTCAGGGCTTTTGGTGTTTATCATGTCTTGTTGTTTATTAATTATTCTGTGTCAAATACGCCACTCTAAAGAAAAAAAGTTTAACATGAGCCCTGACTATATCGAACAAGCCCATCTCTTTTGCATCAGGTTTTGAGCCTCCCCCTCCTTGGGCTTATTTGAATTATTACGGCATGAATCCTCTGTCTTTTTTCTTATATAGAAAGCCTGTTATTCTCTAATGTGAAGGTAGGAGCTCTAGAGAAATAAGCGAAAACGAAAATGATAAACGGTAATATATGAACGGTAATAAAATGAAGTTCTTCGTGCTGTATTTTGCTGGTTCGGTAAAAAAGTAAAAATATTTTCTTTTTAAGAAATGTATAATATACTTTTTAACGATAACTTGATTGCCTCAATAATCTCACTGGTATTACAAACTGCATAAATTTGTACTGTTTTCCATAGAAAATAAGGGATAGGAATACAATTTGCGGCGCTAATGCAGTTTCGCACCTCTTGGACATTGATCCTTACCCAAACCCTATCCTTATGCATGGAACCACACGCTGAGAGGTGCGAAACTGCAATAGCCCCCAATTTGCTAGGTCATATTAACATCATCAGCAATATTTAGAAAAACAAGGTTCAAAGGAATAAAGGAGTGACCCCTTTTTAAAGATGGTTGGACCAAAGCAATTCGCTAAATGCCTAGGATGTTCACATTATCAAAAAAGCAACATCAAGGCCGTTTCATGCCGAAATTTGCAATTACTCGCAGCAACTTGAGCCTAAACCTAAATATTATGTTTCTTATAAAAGACGTGTAGTGCAATGGAAAATGAAAAGATATTTTCTTATTCTAGCTGGCCATCAATAGCTTCTAGCTTCCTTGACTTTTTACAGTTAGTTATTGCAGTGTTCTTTAAAGGGAGCAAAATGCAACCTGCCTTATGCCTTTTTCATTTTTGCAAGGGCGACAATTTGACATTGGTGGAAATAGAGAGATTCCCAGGCACATAAAATCGTTTGCTGTAATACATTGATTATAAGACGGAATTCGCTCATGAGATTAGATATTCAAACCTCTTTCTAGCTTCTAGTATCGTTTTTGCCTTGTAGCAGAGATTGTGGTAGGGCTTTATTGAAGGTGAAACCAGAGTCTCGTCGACACTTTTGTACGAGCAAACACTGCAAATGGGGCTAAATTTAGATCAGGACAATTTTTAAGGACAATCAGGGCGATCAAACAAAATTTAAGAATAATGCTCAAAGTTGTTAAATTAAAACTGGGCTTAAAATTTTACAGCACTTAGGATACAACAGCAAAAAACTTTCCCAGTGAGATTTTGAAAATAAAATCATTACCTTCTACTTTCCACTCGGCAGAGTTCGGTGAAAGGAAATCTAGTCTCAGCACAAGACAAAAGAAGTCAAGAAACAGTGCTGGGCAGGACACAGCTTTTTGTATACATTGTTACTGTTCAGGAAATAAATTCTGTTTTCAGCAAAAATAGCCTGATCTATTTTCCGTTTTGTTCAATTTTCGATTTTTTATAGAGAAATTTATAGTAAAGGATGTCCAGATGTCAGTGGTCTTGCAGTGAATGTATTTGATGCCAAGAGGAAAACAGAGCTCAACTGTGTAAGAAAGTGTTTTTCCTCCATGTTTCATGGCGCGGGCATACAAGCTTTTAAAGGAGGTACCCAGGAAGAAAAACAACGTTAAGCATGGAGTACTTTGTTGAAGCGATAGGGTATACAATGTCTCCATGCAAAGACAAATATTTGATACATGTACAAAGACACATATACTAAAAAATATTTAAAAAACACCGGGCACACTAATCTTAGGGGACAATTTGCACCGGATGTTACCTAAACCTATTTTTAGGTTCCAGCAATTTCTTTATATCCATTAATTACATTATTTTAAATTTGGACTGCTTAAGCCTTCTAAATATTTTGCAGACTTTAACTTTTCTGCACACATTTACTACAGATAGTTTTGTAAGGAAATTGCACTTCAACCGGTAGAAGGGCTTTTTCTATAGGACCAAGATTTTTGCCTTTTTCACAGGTGTAGAAACTCTGCCTGAAACAAATTTTACAGCTCTTCGTGCGCGACAGCGCCAGCTTCTAGAAAGTGGGAGAAGAATGGGCATGGTACAATAGACCATGTTTTTTCCTTCATCTTTGTACTTTATGTGATAGAAAAATAATGACATACCCCTACTCAGTACACTTTTATTTATTTATAGAAGGATCATACGGACTGTGCTTGGAGAAAAGTGGGGAAGGGGAATTACCGCCTTACTTCCCTTGGAGCAACCTCTGCCTTTATGTAGTATATGTAGTAAAGTTCTCAGCAGTGTAGTGGAGAGGTAACGCGGCATAATGCCGTTGTTATAACCCTATTTTTTTCAAAACTTGCCCGGTGACTCGTCCAACTGACAGTGCTTTCTATGGAGCGACATTGGAAGTGATGTTAGGCCTATCGATACAGAGAGTGGGCCTAAATAAGGCAACAGTGGAAAAGGAGGGTTTACATGTTGTATGCCAGAATGCTTCAGCAACAGTCGTGTGAATCGGGATTTATCATTTTACACTATTCCTAATGGTAAAAGTCAGGAAAACTTGCTAAGAAAACGCTGGTTCCATATGATCTCAAGAAAGGATTTCAACCCAACTGCAGCACATAGGGTCTGCTCTCGACATTTCACTAGCGGACATAAAACATACATGATAACTGTATTAGCCATTTTCCCGAAAAATCGAAACAAAATGGAGAACTTTTCGGTCAAGAAACAGAAGTCCTTTAACAATTTTTCCTGAAAAGATTTTGACAATGAATCCAATGGCATTTGGACTAAAAAATGGAAGATCTCCATTGCAATTAGAGACACAAACAAGGGAAAATTTGGAACTTTCATGTAAGTTTCGGCATCTTCTGATATTTTACGCATGTTCATACTGACCAGATCCAACAAATAATATAAACGGGCATCGACATGCTTACAGCATCCTCCTTGAGCAGCCTTGCGATTGCAATTTGCATGGGTTATTTCACCAGTTGCTTGATGTAGGTAGATGTAAACACATATCTCACATTTTTCATGGATGCATGAGCTCTTAGCTTCACGAGAAAAGAGTTTTGTCTGTTATAACTTTGGGTTTTACAGAAAAAAACCTCGGACGTAGCCTTCTTTCCATAACCTATAACCATGTTTTTTGCTATGGAATGCTTTTGGGGCACTTCCACGCTTTGGCATAGTATTCGGTTATCAAATGATAATCAAATGTTCATGAAGTCTCTGGCTGTCGAAGTTTGTAAGGTTCTCCAACGACTTCGACCAACCACCTTCATCATCTGACATCTTATCGCTATCGAGGCTCACTTCTTCAAATTCATAAACATCAATCAGCTTTTTCTCATCTTCTGGTGTCGCTCTATTGACAGTAGGATTAGTCGCTGACAAGAGTTTTGAAAAAAATTGGGATGTCCTTTTCCTTAAAATTTCTTTAAATGAGGAATACAGTGAACAAGGTAGATAGCAACGGCGTAACTACAACTACAAGAATGCATTGCGTGTGACAACACCTGTGACGTAATAATGGGATCGGCCCACTGATCTATAAAAAAGACTGGGTCGAGCTTCGCATTGTCTTGAAACACCTAAGTTTGAAGCCCGTTCATTTTCAAAAGGTAGAGGGCCCCAAACAATAGCGGAAAGCCATTCCTCAAAACCAATACTTCAACGATATGGATGCGCGAGAGCTGCAATGCTGTGTGTATGATTGCTGAAAAAGAACAAGGCCAGAGCAGCTGAAAACATTGCTAGGGGTGACAGAGAAGGCCGTCACCTCGCATCGGCTGTTCTGGGACCCTCTTCTCGGATGGCGACACTCTTGTCACATTAGAAGCTCGATCCAGTCTTTTTATAGATCAGTGGATCGGTCTAAAAACTTTTATTGTTCCACCATTATCTTTGATGCCACAACCTGAATATCATACTTGAGCAAAAACGTGAAGTGACTAAAGCCCCAATTGTTGGATTAGGTTTCATATTTCTATTCTATATTTATTTTTTGTTCTGATCTTTTTTAGTTTTTGCGATGACATGATAAATCAACAAAGATTTAATTTTTATGTCATCTTCAGGCAAATTTACATTTTGTGTCACTTAAGAATAATCTTAGGCTCAAAATCGAAAAATAATAAGAATATTAAGACTCATCAAAAATGTACTAACATCATACTAGATGTACGAAATAAACGAAGCTATTTTTGACAATTTAGCAACTAAATTGATTAGACTTTCAATTCTTGTCTCGCCCAAGGTTTGAATGTGTGTGAAATGATTAAAGTCAAATGAAGATAACCTAATTGCATCTTGGAAATTTGCTAATGTTAGTTGGGCATGGATGGTTCGAAGGTCTATCTTCGTGATTGCACCGAGTACCGTAGGAAGGATATTGTTCATTGGTCAAATAATTGAGGGCGAGGTCATAGAAGAATTAAATGAAGATATTTACCTGGGCTAGCTAATTAAGTCAGAAAACGAAAAAAAAATTGAATAAAGAATAACTAATTGCAAAAGATTTGGGCAGTATGGTGATTCCACGAGGAGAAAAGAAATGTTTTAAATACGAAGAGATAATGGATGGAGCCATACTACCAGCAATAACAAATGACGTTCAGACATGAACACTAGCATAAACTGGCAGTGGCACAGAGAAACATAGAAAGAGCAATTCGTAACATCACATGCCTAGACAAGAGGCCAAATGAAAGTTTAAGATCACATACCAAAACTGTTGACCTTATAGAAAAACCAGAAAAAATTAGGTAGCGGTGGCAGGCCATGTCGCCCACAGAAAAGTTAATAGTTTCCCTTCAAAGCCAGCTTTAACACACACATATCCCATAGGGATCAAGCAGCTAATGTAATCAGCAATCAAAATAGTAGTGGATTTTCAAGGAGGCCTATTCTCCCATTTTGATCATATTTTGTAATTTCAAAATTTTCAGTAGACACACAGATTTGTATTGCTCTTAAATACTCTTTTTCTGTCAAACTTAACTCTTTCTAAGAGACATGGCAGTTGTGATGAATTGATAAAAGCTGGTGTAAAACTTTTGATCCAAGATTGATCCATTTTTCGAGCATTTTCTCTTTAAAATCCCTGTGAGAAGTTTCTTCTGAGTTTTCAGTCATCCTTTGAATTAAAACTCAAAATAATTTCTTTAGGAAAAACTAAAACAGTTGCTGACTTTCTATAGGACAGACTGTTGGTCAAAAGATCAAAGAAAACAGTGGAGGCCAAGTCAGTGCAGGATATTTTTAGACCACGCCCTGCTGGAATAATTTCAATGCCTTACTTCTAACAGATTTTTTCTTCCTAGGCAAATCTTAGAAAAAGATGACCTAGCCCCTACCCAGTATGAGGGGGTGATGACCCCATACCCGCTGCTACTGAATAAAAATATGAAAATGAATAACCCGACCCACTGCCATCTTGAAATTTTATTGGGAAAAGGAGCCTCAGTGGATGTCTTCAACGGATTTACAACATTTGGACTGAAAGTAAAACTTCTGAAAAACGTCAGCGTACGTTATTCCATTACCGGGAAGGCAAGGTCATAACCAAGAAGGCCAGTATATGACGAAATTTTACGCGAAACAATATCACTTGTTGTGCAATACACTTTCCGTTGCTACGTCGTACAGATGTCCAGGAAAAAGAAGCTAACCTTGAAAGATCAGGTTGTGGAATATGGGAGGGCAAAAATATTGCTAAAAACTCTCACCTGTGTTTGCTCGTGAAAATGCATGAATGGCTTCAACGTCGAAGTTCTTTACAGCAGAAGGTACTTACTGCAGTGAAATATCTAGTGCACAAATATTGAGTAAAAATAGGTTGAGTGGGTTTAGCTTTTTACTTACAGGTTCACTCGGTGCATGGAGAAATGAGCCCATTGCGTTCTCTTTCTCACGAAAGGTAGGTACTCCGTATGTTTCTTGTCCTGGAGAAGTTCAAGACTTGTGGTTCAGAGGATTATTCTGCAAACAGCAGATAAAGCTGGCGGAGTGCAGGGTGTTTATACAATAGAAGACATATGAAACCAAATGTAACAAACACGTTCAATGTCAACCTAACAACAGTCAGGGAACGAATATTTCTATTAGCTTAAGTATATTTCAGTGAAGCGCCAATCATGCAAAACCTAACATGGATTTAGTGTTTGTCTTGGTCCCTGCGAAATCGTTTAAAGGCGAATCTGTGGTCTAGAAATTAGATTCAAAATTAATGAAAAGCTCAATATAGTGTAGTCCTTTCAAGTCTGTTTTTGTTCAATTATAGTCAAAGAACTTCATTTAGTGACAGGTTTAAATTAATGCGACTTTTGTCTTGATATGTTTGTGATTTATGAAACAACCCAACCAAAAAAATATTACAGTGTAGGGCAGGGCCGACACCAGCAGTGACATATAGGGGACGGACATCGTTTTACTTCCGACGACGTACATATTCAATGGTAGAATAATGCGCATGCTTATCTAATTGTCAGTTCCCATTTCCTACGTATTGGTCTAGTGGCCTTCTGTGCAACCCGTTTGCAATATTTTAGATGAAGATAGATTTCCTGGTTTAGTTGCTTTTTTACTGGTGCAAAAAACATTTTTTGTTAAAATTGAAAAGATTACAACTTAAAAAAGTTAAACAACTTTTCAACACAACATGGTAGCAAGGAAAAATATGCTGCATAGTACAATAATGCCAAAAGTAAGATATTTTCTTCTCTTTTTCATTGCTGCAAACTTGTCTATTAATTATCTCGTCAAAATCGATTTCGGTGTTTTTGGTGAGACTCTCTCTGCGGAGGCTGTCCTTCAGTGACTTACGATCATCTTCTTCTACGTTTATAACAATGAATGATTTATAGAAAGGCTGGAAATCATCGATAGCGTCTGCGACATTGACATCTCTTTAGTAACATTTCTATGCGATTCTATATGGGACCTTGCCTCGTCATCAAGGATCCTTTTGTGGGGTAGATGTCTGGTGTCACGGGTGCTTCAGCAAATAGCAAAATTCAGATTCTACATCTTAATTATCAATTTTTGCTATTTGCTTTATGCTTCTCACTGTAAAGGAAATTCAGATTATGCGACGCGCCCTCCCGTGCCCCCAATTGGCACCAGCTCTGGTGTAGGGCCTGCGCCACTGATCCTAAACTGGAGGGGCCAGCACCGTAAAGAAAATTGCCGCATGCCCCCTCTAGCTTCAATGGTGGCAAACATTTTGCTAATGCTGTTTTACTTTCGGACTTGTATTTGCTGTAATCTACAGTTTGCCTAGATATATAATTTGAGTTGATATTAATATTTATTTTAGGAAAAATGTGAGGAGCCAATGGTCCCCTGCCTTCTGTGGCGCGGGACCTGCAGTGAACAGGGTATAAAATGATTTTCTCTCTCTCTCTCTCTCTCTCTCTCTCTCTCTCTCTCTCCCTCTCTCTCTCTCTCTCTCTCTCTCTCTCTCTCTCTCTCTCTCTCTCTCTCTCTCTCTCTCTCTCTCTCTCTCTCTCTCTCTCTCTCTCTCTCTCTCTCTCTCTCTCTCTCTCTCTCTCTCTCTCTCTCTCTCTCTCTCTCTCTCTCTCTCTCTCTCTCTCTCTCTCTCTCTCTCTCTCTCTCTCTCTCTCTCTCTCTCTCTCTCTCTCTCTCTCTCTCTCTCTCTCTCTCTCTCTCTCTCTCTCTCTCTCTCTCTCTCTCTCTCTCTCCTCTTGGTCAGATAGAGCAAATCACTGATGTGGTCTTCACGAGAGCACTCAAACCAGTTCTGTTTTCTGCTTGATGGTTTGATTCTGTAATGCTATCACCTGTCCATTGCTGAATATAGACATTTGCAATTTTGTAGAAATAGAAGCTTGGCTCATAACACTACTAGAAACCTTTGTATTTCGAGGCTAGACCAAAATGGCGGGCAACCAGGAAGCAGTTGGACTAACTCCATGAGCCTCTGTTTCGCTATTGCTTATCCTTACGGACGTTACAAAAATTGAGAGTCTATCATTGCAATTTGATAGCGTAATTTGCGACCCATGGAGAATCTCTAGATAGCAGTAGGTTACGTTCAAAAATAAGTTCTAAGCTTTAGTAGCTATTTTGAACATTAAGGACAATGGCATTGTAATCTTCTTCAAAACAAGAAGAAAGACTCCTTGTAATAACTAGCTAAGTATGCTTTATGAATTATGCTCGAATAATCCCAAAGTGTTTTTCGTAAATATAGATTTAAAACTTCATCCTGAGATAATATTTAAATCTTGAAAGAAGGGTGATTGCAACAAGAGATAACGTTACATGCAGAAATAAGCCGTACGCTAGTGTGCGTCGTTGTAATTCACTGTGAGATCAGTAATCCTAAAAAGGAGGGAGAATTGTAGACCAGGCACTAGGGGGTACACCAATAAATTCAATGATCTCAATGACCACAGTAAATGAACTTCACGGTCACGATCATGCTCACATAACGAGGAGGGATCCAGTTGCACTGGCGCATACCATCCTTTTGTGTATGGCTTCAAAGAAAATTATCAAGGAGTTCAAAAAAATTAAAACAGTCATAGCCCTATAAGTCAGAAAATTTATTGTTTTTGCAATGACAAAACCAATTATCTGGTGCCTTCATTGTCTATATTTGAAATGATGAACTGTCTCGAAATGCATTCCTTTTGTATATATAATGATTGTCTCTGAAGTGTCGCAATCCTTGCCAAGCTCAGATCTATGCAGATAGGTAATGTTACTGATGATATCACTGAAATTAGAACTGAAATGCAAAAAGGCTACATTTTATGAAGGACTGTTGGCATTCATCAAGTTTTCATATATAAAAGAATGAAATAATTTACAGTTTGAAACAACAATAATCTTTATTACAAAACAAGCAATTTGTCACTGATGACTACATGCGATTTTCTTACGCCATTAGTAAGACTGGTTCTTTATCTTTCTTTAGACTTTTTTGTATTCGTTAAGCAACACTGGAAGCTTTGCTTCAATGTTTTCAACATTAATGTATATAAACAGAGCACATGCCAGCAGAGTAGCTTCCGTCTCTCTGCAGCGGCTTAAATTTTTCCTTGATCTGATGTATTCTGAGAGTAAAAGAACATATGTTCTTTCTCTTCCATATAAAATTCACAGGCGGACCCAAAGCCAAGGTTGGTCGCTCTTTTGCTATGACATACTTTGTATCATGATATTAGCCATAGCATTTCGTCGAGCTCTCCATAACCCAAGGTCTTTTGAATAGAACTGCAAATGTTTCAGCCACTTTTGACAGCAGAAAGGGTCATCAGTCTATATTGAAAATAATAGCAGAAAATCTCTTAGAAAGCAATGCGATAGTAACCGCTAGTAGGAATAGTTCATAATAAGAAAACTGAGATTAATTGGGCAACTTGTGAAACTGGTAAAAGAGCGTTCATTTTGAAATTATCGCTTCATACCGACGATCTGAAAAGACATCTGTACGGAAACGTCAACAAAAGCTCGCCGCGTTCCTTATCATCTCGATTTCTGCACAAAATAAACACGTTTTGGCAGCTATAACAGACTTTTCATAAACTCCGTTAGACTGACCAATACAGCATTGAGTGACGAATGTATAAATTGTATTTTTTCCAGACAAATCACCATTAAGAGTCATTTGGTATGAATAGGTTTAAAAATCTTCTACATAAACAAAACCTACACTCTTATAGTCTCATTCTTTCCCTGCCACACATAACAACTTATCAATGTTAAAAATGACTGGCATTTTTTACTTACCACAAATGTTATAGGTTCTTTTGATATAGGTAAAATTTCGAATGCAATCTTAACATCTAGAAAGTAATACAGTGTATTGTTTATAAAGAAAGGGAAGAGAAAGAGGAAAGGAAAGAGTAAAAAGGAAATACTATTGAAATCAAGTCATACTAAGTTACTCAAATGCTATACAATATCTTTTGACGTGTCACGTTGAGTCAAATTTCGTTCTACGACTTGCATTTTCCGAGCCTTCACATCATTTTAATACATTGAGTGACGAATGTGACATCAATAATTGCATCATTGGATAGAAACATGCTGAATATCAGGGATGCCTGTTGTAAGGGTCCAGGGTGGGCAAGAAGCTTAAACTTTTCTGAAATGCACTTTAAATATCTAAAAAGAGCAAAAATTGGATGCAATCAATTCAGAGGTTTTCATATTTCCAAGATATGGTGAGCACTTGAGCACAACGCCTCCCTTAACACTGTGCTCTTAACACTGGGCCTAGAAATTTGAGGCTAGCAAGCACACAATCTAGGGCAAATTGTTGATTTATAAAGGTATTATCACATGGAAGTGTTTCAAATTTTTTTCAGATGCGTGAAATTTACAATAACAAAAAAAGCGACAAAATTTTGGACTGGAGTCAAAACTAGGAAGGAGCTCGAAGTGTATATAAACCTGCTCTCTGTGAAACAACAGCTTTCCCCAGCAAGATCGGATTCTGAAATGTCAAAGAACATGTGATGTTAAAAATAGTCATGTCTTTGTTCATTTCATCTGGCATTCACAATAAAAACGTGGTAGGATTGACATCTGTTGCAAAGATATTGATCAAATATTTACCAAAAAACATTAGCCAAAAATCTGTTTTCTAAATTTGTAGATTTTATTTCGGCTTGCTATTGTCACATATGCGCTTAACTTAGACCGATTTAAACTTTTCTGTATAAGCTGTTGAACAAGATCATGCCACATCGGTTAATGCAATACGCTGTTTGTTGAGTTTTAAAATATCGCAAAATCAGAGCTTCACGAGATGTCTAAGGATAGTTGATAGGATTAAAAACATATTTTCACTGTTGCTCGTTGCTTTGATGCATGATCGATAAGGCTAAACATTAATTAAAGGTTTGAGGGATTTCTTGAGAAATCGCGGTCATGTAGTCCCGTTTTTCTGATTGGACTATTTCGATCCACAACTGGGTATATATTATCTTACTTGATCTTTTCGACTCTATTCAGACATTTAAACTCTAAATAGTGTGAAAAGAGGGCTTAAGTCATGTTCTAAAATTTTTGCTTTTTTCAAAACCTGTTTTGAATTTTTTTACCGCCAAAGAGTTGTTCAAGATCAATCTTTTCTTAATGTTGTAAACCGGTGGCCTAACGGTATGTTAAAAGTCACCATTCGTTATTATTTTGGAGTATCTTTTATGTAAATAAAGCAAATCGTTGCAGCTTATTGCAAAGTTGGATTTTAATTGATGCAGTAATTACCTTATGCAATGAATATCGATTGGTTGACTTTCGTCGCAAGACGATAACAGCAGCACTCGTCGCTTCACATTTACTGTGCGGATCCAAATTGATCGGGTCTTCACTCTTTCCTGCCAGTGCTTGCGAATGCTGAGGGAATAAAACAGCTTAGAAATACCCGCAACGATGATTAAGCTGTACTTTACATTTGAGAACTTTTACACAAGAAGATCCTTTGCAAGAACACCGAGACTTTATTATTGCAAAAATACATTCATTCATCAATTCATTCATTAATTAATTAATTCATTAATTAATTCATTATAACTAATTCATTATAATTAATTCATTATAATTGATTAATTGATTAATTAATTATAATTAATTAATTGATTAATTCATTCATTACTTAATTGATTAATTCACTCATTAATTCATTCATTCATTCATTCATTCATTCATTCATTCATTCATTCATTCATTCTTTCATTCATTCATTCATTCATTCATTCATTCATTCATTCATTCATTCATTTCATATTATTTATTCACGACCTCCATTCAGTTAGAAAAATAAAGAATTAAGACAACGACAACATAATGTGTTTCCTAAAAGTTTTCTCTCAAGTCAAGAAATAACAAGATATCATATCAGGTAATCAACCGTATACAACAAACACCATGCAAAACTGTTATTTACTGGTCTTAGAAAAAAATTATAGTTTGGAAACGTATAGAAATCAATGTTGAAATGAGAAAATTATATAGAATAACCGCGCCTCTAATTATCCAAAATACAAGAACATCGAAAATAAAAGAAAATTATCTGGTTCTTATAAAAAAGAGTGTTTTGAAATAAAATCAGCATTTTCAATTTCAAGTTTAGAAATTGTCTCCCTCGCTCTCCTCCATCTAATATCTCAAATGTTGGTATCCAGAAAAAAAAGAAATTCTAGTTGTGCAAAATAACAATGATGTGTAGAGAATGACCTAATAGCCACGGATACGCATGTTCTGGCTTAATAATTTCTATAACTATCGATCTTTTTAATAGGTTTCCTGAGATCACTTTATTTGCTTGCAACAGTGAATCGCTGTACACTAATCAAAAGCGAACCTCAAGGACGCCATAAGCGCACAGAATGACTTGAACTTTGCTGGATTTTTTCATGGATTTTTTGTTCCAGTTTTCGACATTAATCAGCTCAGTTGACGACGCCTGGAAAAGATTGAATTCATCTTATTGTTTATCTCTGGGTTTGACACAGTGGGAAACCAAACTAATTACGCTGTCGATAATATATGGTCAAACTAAAACAGATTTATTGAGAATCTTTCATAGATAAAAAGGGAATTATTTAAATTGTAGCTGCAACTCATTCATAAGGTGAATATATGCCAAAAACATATGTAGGCTAGTATTGTGTGATGAATAAAGCACATAATATTCAACAACAGTAATTCACTATCTATTCTTGCGCAAGACTTTGGCTTAGAAAAATAAATAAAATAAAAGAGTGTTCATTGAAAGTAACCTTTTTGAAATTCAGTGAGCAAATATAATATTTATACAATATAACTACTTAAAGATGAAAACAAATTTGGGTATTATCGGTGTTGTTGCCTGAAAGTAGAGTATGGTTAATCAAATAACCTTATTGTGACCCATCATTTCTTACCAAGACTTGAAGCAGAGTTCATTCGATTTAGATAACATACTTTAAACAGAAAGATTAAAGAGGGAAGAAATTTTGGACTCTTACAGGAATACCATGCGAGAAGGTTTTTATATAAATTGTTTTGGGATAAGCAGGTTGAGTACTAGTAGATACGGCACTGTTTGACAAATTCTTTTTACTAGTTTGTATACTATCTTGCAGTCTTATTCGATATAATCTCCTTTTATTCATCTTTTATTGAAGCTCTTCATAAAAACAAGAGACAAAACTATCAAAGGAATGAAAGTGAATCAAAACAATCCAATTGATCAAGGTTGCATTAAAAAACTTTGGCAGGACAATTCCCTCCGTTAACCTACAGTCCACCACTTATGACATTAGCTAATTCAAAATTAAGAAAGTAAAAAGCTGTGAATTTTTTCACAGCAACTGCGCCCTAAAAGGATTATTAACTGACTGCTGGATATCAGAGTCGATAGCAGCAGTAATTTAAATGAAGCAAACGGTAGAAGTAATTTGCCGAGAAGATGTTTCCTGTAATTTACGAGCTTCTTGTTGTAATTCGTCTATTTGGTTTAAATTCTCTATCTAAAGCAGCTAGAAAAATCAGCTGAAACAGTAAGCCTGTCTAATTAACGCTTCCTTACTTTCCATACTATTCTTTCACTTTTGGATTAGATCTGTATTCTTTGTGAGACTGGAAATTAGTTGCCAGATGATCGCGCATCAAGCTAAACCTCGGAGAACCAACTAAGAACCGTGCTGTTCTATACACCAAAAACGTAAACAGCTCTGCCCATATGGCATCGAACACTTTATGACAGCCCTTCAAAAGTAACTTTCATCAACACCGTAATGATACAGTTCATTCTTCTTTTACTCGAAAAATTAGGATGCATTCTTAGATTTCCTTCTTTAGCTCTATTAAATATACTAAGGATGAATTGATCCATACCTCCATAGGATCTGATAATACAATCTGCGTTTCCTCAAGCCTCCAGTCAAGGATGTCAGCAACTAGCTTTGTTAGCTGATTTCCTTTCGATTCTGATTGATTCAACGCACTTGTGCTTTTACTCTTTCGCAGCTTTGGAGGACGTCCAGCAGCAATCTAAGAAGACGCCGCATGGTAGATTACATAAAATAACGCAACGTAAAACGAAATGTAATATAACGTGAAGTGACGTCAGCGACGTGATGCGACGTGACGTGAGTTGACATGACATGACGTGAAGTGACGTGATGTGGTATGATATGACGTGATATGATATGATATGAAGCTTTACCTCGTTAATTCTTGTAATTTGCCCCTCGATTTTTCTTCGTGCGTGAATCAGTGCTTCTCTATCAGCATTTCCACGTGGAGTTGCGCGATAAATTCGCGTCAACAACAAAGGGTACCTATAGAACAACAAAAGTTGGTAGATTTGTAGATCGTAGGGTGAAGCAGAAAGCTAGCATGCTAGTACTTTTGATCAGGAATAGCTTCCTGGCAAATATTTAACACTAATTTGTTACAGTTGGGTATAATGAGGTAGGCATACTTTTGATAGCTTTAAAGCTAAAAGTCACTCTACACATCGTGATGTATTATTCTTTGAAAAAGATCGATCCACGACTACTTGATATTATATTAGGATAAATATTAAAATTTGATAACCCTGTAGCCATCACACCCCCTCCTCTACCCTACCATGCATTTGATCGTAATTTTCAGATCTAAGGTTGTCAAAGTTTGTTTGCCAATAAAATAAGACTTTTTCCAATTTAACTAAATTTGCCAGTAAGATGTATTAATACTAGTATAAATACGTTTAGGACAGACAATAAAATGCACAAAGTGTCACATTCTGGACAAACGATGCTAAAAATGAATAGGGGAATGTTGACAAAGACACTACTCACTTCATAATCCTTTGAACGGGCATGGTTAAAAATGATTTTAAGTCCATTTTTCGAAGTTTTGAGTTTTGCTTGCAGGATACCTGGACAAATGATGAAATGGGTGATGTCAATCACAGGGAAAGCTAGTATCAGCTCATTTCATTTTGATCAAATTCATTCAATATATTTTTGTAAGCATAATTCTTCAACTTAGAAGCAAAACAAAACAATCCAGATATAATTTCATCTTAATTGAAGTCAAATTAGTGACAGATGTAATGAGAGCAAAAAACTGAACATCTAACTGTAAATCGCTTAGAGGCAATGCTCAGTAGAAATTTCAGGATGTTTTATCAACCTGTCGAGCGTTGCGCAATCAAGCCGGAATACATAAATATCTGGACTGAAAGAAGGATGTTCTCATTCGAGATTATAGAAAGGGTTTCTATTAGCATCCACTTCCAAGACCTAGTCATACTGTCAAAAAAGTGACTATAATGTTATTTCGCATTAAGCTTCGCTCAATTCATACAAGCATCTTGAGTTAACATCTGAGTGACAATTCCTTTATACTATCGTTATAAAAAATCAGAGGATGTAGTCAAATCCAACTATATTCAGTCTATGGAACGATGATTTGAACAAACCAAAAAGGCACTATAAAAATATCCGAGTATTGCTGGGTGAATTTTAAATAAGCATTAATATAAATCTGCTTTTTGTGTGATAAGGTCAAGGAATCAAAGAATTCTCTTATCCGGATCATAGAATTCGCAAAAAAAGATCATGGAATTGGAATCTTCATGTTAAAATTAGTCTGTGCCGAAAATTGCAAGTTGTTTGGGCCGTCAGGCCATGAATTAAACCATTTTCAAAATTTAGCTTTTCCTATACATTTCAATGGAATTTATTGCTGTAGTGAAATTTTTCACTGCAGCAGCAAATTACGGTCAAATCTAAAGAAATATCTAAATATTCAAAACAAAGTAACTCGCGACCGAACGGTCCAAACAACATGATTTTTCAGTAAAAACTTATTAAAAGATGAAGGTTTCAGTTCTTAATCAATTTTTGAGAAAGATCCGTAGATAGCGAACGATAAAATTGATGACATCCACACGGAACGGAGAATACTGACGTGGTGTGACTTTTGATAGCCAGACACATTTTGAGTTACAAACCTTTGTGAAAATATATAAAGTGGTACGATGCAATTGTTATATAAATATCAGTTTATAAACTATTCATCAGTATAAAAAAACCAACCTGTAAGAAAATCCGCAGTAATTCCGATTTTTTCTGCAGATTTTCAACTAGGTCAGCAGCTTGGCCCTGCAACAAAGTACACAATCGGATTAAATATGATGTTTGATTCAAGGATTAAGCGCAATTAGAGACACTGTTTAATATTTCAGACTAGTTGATGGTCACAAGCCAACTATAAAATTTCAACCATCGTTTTCCAAAAAAATCATCTAACAGCTAAATGAAGCAGTGTAAAAATCCTGCTTCAAAAATTTTATATTCATATGCACAATCGCGAGATTAAAAAGTTTTGCTGCTGAGAGAAAATGTTTGTATTTTTCTGGCCCCTATTACATGCTGCGTTCAACATAAAACAATTTTGCATGATGAATTCTTGTATCTAGCATACGATGTATTATCAAAATGGACCATATACAGAAGATCACCTGCTTAGAACAGAATACTTCATATGCCTGAAAGAATTCCACATTTTCAAGGAAAACACGACCAACTTCCAGAGACTCAAGTTCCTAAAATCGAAGGGCAATGAATGGTCATTTTGAAAAGAAGTCTGTCAATTTATGAAAGTTCAGTCTCAACAACAACAGAACGCAAACGGGGATTTTAAATAGACTTTATAAATTAGCATCAAAGACTTGTCTTTTCCCCAGAAAAGCTACTTAAGTCATACAGGGACAGCTCTACTCACGGATCTTATTACTTTAGACCTAGATAAGCTTGGTTATGATTTATTAATACTTGCTAAGAGCTTGATGTGATGACCCAGAAAAATGTCACAAAGCCAAATACAAAGGCCCTGTCAGCTGACTGGAAATCGATTTATCGTTTAATAACTGTCCTGCAGAACAGAAAAGGCTTTGGATGCATAATTCATTAAGATCACCGTGATCAGCAATTTCACTGAACAAAACTAAACGGATTTTTCTCGTAGAAGCTTTAAGTATTCTTGCAACAGAGGGCAATTAACAGATAGCAGCGAAAATCACCTGGTCATTTCTTGTGATACATTCTTCCAAATCGCCCTGTAAAGTTATACACAGCTTCGAATTCACATCGATAAGCTCCTGGAGTAAAAATTAGAGGCAGAGGTTTCGTGAATAGAAACAAAAATATTTCAACAGGCATGCTCTCGCAAGCAATCGCAATTAGTCGTGTCCTTAAAAGGACTGGCATTAATCTCAGAGCAAAGATCTTGATCAACAAGACCAACAAAGTATCTTCTCCCCTAGGCCATTAAACGCTTGATGCTAAAAACTACAGAAGGAAATCTAGAATTAAAAACACAGAAGAGAAAAGGAAATATAAAATCTTTTAGCAAGAAATTAACCAAACATTATTAGAAGATCGTGCGAGAGAATTTTTCTTAACTTCAGTTATTGAGGACGTTACAATAACTGTACAGGATGACCGGTTGGATTTTTACATTACATTTGGATCTTTGTTTGGAGAGAAATGATAAGTCATCGTGTCACTGGCCTATTCACTGAAACTGTTTGGCACTAAGAAATTTTCTAATGATTGCTGCTTCATATTTTTACATATCTTGCATATCTTTTTGTAGATCAATGTAGCTAATAGGTCCAAAAATTTTACAAACCTGTAGATTTAAGAACACTCCATTGACATTCTCTGGACTAAGTATTCCGCCATTTTTAATTGGTGCATAGAATTCCTTGAAATAAAATGGTAAAAAGTTAACAAGTTTCCTCAATATTGATCTACGGTCAGCAAAATTGCTACGGAATAATTTTCAGTTATATCTTTTGTAAAAAAAGACTCTGGAAGGTTCCATTGAGAAAATTAGGACAGTGAGAACAGTAAATAAATATAAATACTGCAAAAATGAGAATATTCCGTGGGATCCTTTATGTAAATTCTTGACTAACAAATTCAGCTTCGATTAAAGAGTAATCAAGAAAGTGACTTCATATCTGGATACAAATTTTATAAGTAAACGTTACCTCTTTCAAAATTCTAAGGTCTTGTCCATAGTTAATCTCAGTCTGAATGAGCTCAACAATCGCTTCTTTTCGCTCCACTTTCTTCTTATCGCATTTCTTGCAGATTGCAAGTGACAAGTCGTTACTGAAAGTAAGATACGAATATCTATATAGCAATGCATAATATTCCAGATGGCGTTGTCTATTCTGACTTAACAGTGTTCCATGTGCATTAGCGCAGAGCAATTGATATAGTGCAATTGAGATAGTCTGTCTGATGTCTAATTTCAGCCTATCTTCTACTATAACAATGCAAAATATATTTATATTACAAATAAAGTTATGTGACATCCATATCATATTACAAACAAAGATACTGTAGCATCTGACGTCATACTTGCAAGGTAAATAAAATCGGCATTGTTCAGGCTGGGACAGGAATCATTTTGATCACATCCTTCAAAAGGATTGTCCCAAATAGGCTCAATAGAAATTACGTTTGTTTGTCAATCGAAGAGCATCAATGCTTGCAATTTTATTTTTGGCCCATTTGATACTTACAATTTGATAATATACTTCTTTAATTGATTGTATATAAAAAATACTAAATTTGAAAACCAACTTTGTTCCTTAACAAATGCTAACACAACCCTAATTTGTAATATCTTTATTTTTAAATCATTTTGCATTGTTTCTGAGTTACTATTGATCGTTACAAAGGCACTAATTATATGGATGCAAATATAGGAAATTCAATAAAGCAACTATTAAAAAGAAAAACTATGGAAGACCTAAAATTTAGAATTATAAAAATAGCATTTTAACTCAATTTTGAAAATCAACCACAACTAGCTGTAAAATCACCTGGTGTTTTCACTTTCTTCTTTAAAACCATTTTGACAATGATGACACTGAATAAGAAACATTTTTTAAAGGTTTAATTACAATTGAAGCCTTGCCAGAAAGCAATGAACAGTGCTCTAATCATGAACACTGCTTTCGATCTATCATCTGAAAAGTGTCACAAAGAAATTTTCGGCAATATTACTTGCTGCAGTAGGGGGAGCTTTAGTCTGATTCTAATATATAGAGGAAACTAAAGCGAAAAATTACCAAAGACAGTGAGGTTTGACATTTGATTACTGATTAAGAATGACTTCAGTGAAGCTTAAAGCAATCGTCATTATTTCTGTGACAGAAGCCCTCTTATTGATTAATCATTGAGGGAATAAAACAATCATATTTGGATTCCCGTTTGTAATCAACTTAGACAAAAATGCCATTTTACACTCATTTAGTAGCCATTTTATGATTTATCATAAAATGCTCTCATTTGAATTTCACTTAGCAATCATTTAGCAAGACGAAAGTTTTTTCTGGAAAATGGAAACTTACCAAGCTTTCTAGCTCTTTGTTACATTCTGAGGGATCTGCTTCTTTAAAGACATCATCAGATTGACTGGTACCGATGTCATTTATATCCTTCATTACCCCACTGTCTGACTTGGCAACTGCATGAGATTTTGGTCTTGTAGGACCTATCACAAAAATAAAGAAATGTATACATAGCAACGTCCTTAAAAAGCAACATGGAAGTGATATAGAAAGTTTTCGATTATAGCACATTCTAAAGAAAAATGGAAACAGAAAATCATTTCATTTTCTAAAGGAAAGGGAATTTGATTTGGAAATTTACTCTAGGAAATTTATTGGAAATTTTGGGGAAAAGGAGTTTATTCAAGCCAAATTGCCCTGAAGTTTTGTAATGTACAGGGCCAAAGGAAATTTTTAAAAAATAAAGTAGATAGTGATTCAGAACGCTACAGCTTGGCTGGGGTCATTCAAGATATCTGGAATGCTTTACGCAGCACAGTAGCACAAAAGTGGTCTGCGTGCAGCATCCTTCTATTAATGTCACGGCGTTGATTTCACCCATGAAAAATTTTTATCAGGGAATGTCACTGTTATAATAGAACCTGTCGAACGCTCTTGAGCAATTTTGATGCTTTGAAACGGATTTTCATAGAGCATTCGGTCACAACAATCTTTTCTGGGGGGGGGGGGGGGGGGGTTGGGTAAAACAGCAGATATTGTTGTACTGGTGGGCACAGCTGTTCTACCTACTTCTTGCTGATCATATTTGTAAAATAGTCGAGATTCCCTCTTAACCGAACATTTTTACTCTCCAATCGAGGCTCCTCTCTCCATTACATACTACAGAAACCTATTCAGTATTCATCAGTAAAGATTCATCAAATGGAGAAGAAATTAGGGTCCACGTTCGTAACTAGAGTCCTTTTGTATATCTGAGAAAACAAGAACCGAGGCTTCAGACAAGTTTTCCGTTATCTTTGCAAAGAGCAAATATCTCTCCTTTTTTTCTCAGAAAAGAGATAGCATCCTCTTACAGTTGTATTACTATCACCTCTATAATGACCGAACTCCTTATTTCCTCATTTCAGAACCAAGGGCCCCATCATTAGCAAAAGAGTACTCTAAAGGAACGTGTACTTAAGCAGTTGTCACCGGGTGAATGAATGAAAGCTGACCTCGCTAAATTTCAATTTCATAAAAAGTGCGGTAATAGAAGTTGCCAAACGACATCGTTGAATCTTGTAGTTTCTTTATTATGTATGTTTTGCTGTGTAATTGTCCTAATAGACGTATTCACGAGTTTTATAGAAGCAAGGGTCATCTATTGTTATTACATTTTTACTACTGCCAACAAAATTGCATGGAATAACGATTGGTCTTAGCTAATATCACAGCTTAATGAAGGAGATTCAATGAAATACAGTTTTAGGTTACAACAGTTGCAGAGCTACCAATGCATTTTAGCTCGCGATAAAAGTGTAAATATTTTGATGCAAAATCTACTAATTTTTTTCAAATTCAGATAATCATGACAAATAATATTATTCGTTATGTATTAATAAATAATGAAGATAAATGGTCATTAAAATTATTCGAGGATAAGTATTTCATATACTTTGTTGAGTGTTTGAGAGGATCTCGGCGAGAAGATCCGGAAAAAGAAGATCGGCTTTATTATATGTGAGGTTGAAATGCGCTTTCCATATGTTACGACAATTAACAAACAGAGAAGATACACTTTTGATGAGAATATAGTTGAATGACCAGCTGGTCAGCGTAACAGAAGGTAGGCTGGAAAAGCTCAAGGAACAATGGACAGAGCTTTTAAATGTACATAAAAATGCCCGTGGCGAGTCATTTCAAGGGAAGCTCCTGCCCGGTGTAAATGGTATTGTTGCATATGAAAACCCTTAGAAATTATTTGGTTTTGGTAGAAATCTCGTTAGATATTTTGAGAAGGGAAGACTTCATATGAGTCAACACAAAAAATGAAAGCTTCTCAAGGCTTTTTGAATCAATGCAAAGTAAAAACTCCTTGGCAAACTAAGAATAAGTCTACTAAGGTTTGTTTTAAAAGGGACTAACCTTGCAGACCAGGAGTTTCTTCCCTGCTTGTTTCAAATATATCCGACAATCCGCTATCGATGCTTCTTCCACTAATAAAACTCTGTTTATCTGGGTCTCTGTTCGTATCATCTTCACTTGACGTGGATGTCAATGTTGGGCTCTTTGCATACTTTGCTCTAAAGTTAAAAATAATTTGCTTCTTTCAAAAAAGAGTTAAGTGTGAATATTTAGAGTTAATGAGTTCATAAATCGAAATCTTGAGGCAAAGATTTAGTTCTCACAAGTATGGAGAGTAGCTTTAAGAGTAATTATTTGGATGGTATTATGTAGTCTATCACTCTGATGGCCTAAATTGGCCTAGATTGGCCTAGATTGGCCAAGATTGGCCTAGATTGGCCTAGATTAACCAAATCTATGAATATCGAAGAAATTGTAGCACTGATATATAATTTGTTTGCTGATGTTTCTCTCAAATAATTGTTTTGAATTTATAAGCCGAGAAAGTATGAGGAAAGAAACACCATTAAAGTTACCCTGATTTTTGTCTTCGATAAAAAAGGAGTGAATTGAAGTTTAATTTTTCGCACAGATTTGCTTTGCTTAAAATGTTCAATTTTAAGATAACAATGAGAGAAATTTTAAGTCATGAGCTGAAATATCTGTCAATCAGGTAATTAGAAACAATGAAACTAGTTGATAGAAATGTAAATAAGCAAAATCAACGACAACTGCCAGCATCCCTATTGGGGACCTATAACATTCATGCTCAAAAAATAGCAAAGCATATGAATCTGTTTATTGAAAAATATATAGAAAAGCATGAAAGTGTACAACCGACGTCTAGGGTTTTAATTATATGAACAACAGTAACATCATCAACAACAAAAACAATGACAATAGCAACAAAATTTAATGACGAAGAGGAAAAATTATGAAAATGGTGCTTAAAACAATAAATCGATCTTCTGGTGCAGCGGTTTTGTTTCAGTTTTAAGATTTCCACCACAATTCTTATGTAGAGGGGGCAAAACTGAGTTTGTGGATATAAAGGAAGAAACATACCTGAACAGATCCACACTTTCTGAACTTCTCCCACTTGCAGCACTCACCGACCGTCTGCAGCGATTCCCCCGCCGACGATTGATTACTTCTTCGTCGATCCACAAATCACTTGCGCTTCCAATTGAGCACTCCCTGGAGACATTTCTTTCGGGGCTGCTGTTAGTACTTTGATTGTCCTCCTCGTTTATCGATACAGGCGAGCTCGATCTTGGCGTTGAATTTTCTACGGTTATTTTTGGCTTTAGAATATTTCGAACAGAGTTGACACGATCTAATTCGCCATTTGGATCAAGACTAAACCGGCGCTCAACAACCGGACTGTTTCTACATGACCTATTTGTTTCGCTTATGACTTTGAGTCTATCGACAAGATCGTTAACACCTATTGCATCGTTTTGAATCTTTCCAATATTCGAATCTAAACTACCTTTTCTTTCCTCTAGTTTAACAGGCTCCCGGTTTCCTACTTGTCTGTGGTCCTCAGCACTCTTCAACCGTCTGTGTCCACCCCTGTGTGTTTTCGGATTTGGAAGTAGTTCAATCTTGACGTCCTTTTCCTTAGATGAACTTGTCTCCGATAGTCTCGATCGACGAGTGGAAAGAGTTCCAGTACTTTTGCTTTTTCTGGATATGGATGACTTGCCTGGGATTTCATGATTTTTCCCATTATCATAGAAACTAACAGATCGGGTACTTTTCTTCTGCTTCCGTTTTTCATCTTTACCTTCGTCGTTTAAAGTCTCGTCCTCGCAAATTTCTTTCACCTCTGTTGCAGCTTTACTAGCTTCATCGTGACTTTTCGTTATATGCTCTTTCTCCCTAACTGCGAAATTTTCTTTGGAATGTTCTACCGATCGTAACTCATGACTCTGGGGAACTTGTTTCGACTCTTGGTCAATTTTCTTTGCTTTCTTGACATCTGCCATTTTCCTTAGCTTTCTTCGTCTAATTTTATCATCGTGATTATCTTCCCGGAGCTTGCCTGCCTCATTAACGATGTCATTTCTTACTTTGGTGTCCCTGAGCTCTTCATCATCATCGGGTTTCCCATCATTTTTCGCATAACCGCAGGCAGCCTTACGGTTGGTAGAAACAGCTGTCTTATCAACGTCATGTTTCATCATTACAGAATCACTTGAGACTTTTTCAACATGCTTGCTTTCTACTTCAAAGGAATTCTTAGAAACAAGTTCATTCTTGCAATCATTATTTTCAAGAAAAACTTCGTTTTCAACGGCATCAGTAGCAATAATTTCCTCTTCCACGTTCTCCATACAAAGTCTGCTATCTTTGCGTTTCTCATTAACTGTCTCAACCTTTCCTGAAACTAATTTCTCATGTGATTTTCGTGATCGGCCCCTTCTTGTTCGCTTGTGATTAGACCGGGCTGTATCAACACCTTCTGATTCTGTTATACTTGAGTTATTGAAAGGAGTTTTATCGACAATCACATCTTGACGATCATGCCATGATTTTTGAACTTCGACGGGACTTTCTATCGACGAATCGGAGCCTCGTGGTTTCACTGTGACAGTATTTTCTTCTTCACCCCAGACAGATCTTGGCAATCCATTATTATATAAGCTTTGCAAAGACATGTTCCGCGCCTCTTCATCAATCGATAAGTAACGATCATCAAAACTCTTCGAATTTCGCATATCATTTAAGCTGCCGCTCTTCCTGACTGCCGTTTCAATACCGTTACTTTTTGATGACGTCAGTGGTTGTTTAATGGGTAAAGAGAAGTCTCGTTTTCGCTGTAAGTACGCCCCTTCCCTTATTCTTTGCAAAGCACCGTGATCAGATATTTTTTGCATCAGCGACGAGCTTCTTTTTGCAACATCAACAACTACAGGCCTGGGTCTATTTGTGTTAATTAATGAGGGCCCGACTGGCCATGTACTTTTCAATATGTCATCATCTCTTTCATAGTTATATTCTATAGGTAACGACTGAGTTAGAAAGTCCCTTACGAAGCGCTCATCCTCACCTTCACAACAAGGTGCTTGGGAATACAGCCCACTGTCTTCAGATTCCCCTTGCCTACGGAGGAGTGAGTTTGTCGTTAGATTTGTACTAGGTGCAGAGTAGTTATCATTTTTGAAATGGGTATCCATGTTCATCAATGAACGACTCAATCGCTTATGAAGAGGCTCAGTTGTACAGTCCTTTCCACTGGGAGGTTTCACCGTGTCATTGTCCATCACGAGGCTATTTTTTGAAAGATAAGCTTTTGTAGAACCCTCTGAATATCGGCGAAGACTGGGGTCCTCAGAAGTATTTACCCTCCAGTCACCAAATGTAGACTTGAGAAGTTCATTCGCCCGCTCTACAGGGGATGCAACATTTAAGCTGGCTGCAAGTGGTACTGAATAGTCTAGTCTGTCAGAGTCTGTAAAACTACCGTGATATGATCTTGATCGTGTAAAGGAAGGAAAATTTGGCGTTCCTTTTGAATGTGACGTGACTGGCATATCACTTGGACTTGAAGTGGCAAAGGACGTAGCTAAATCATTCCTTCCTTGGAATGATTTGTCAAATTGAAAATTTGAGGCATGCTGTTTATCAAAGTTGTAAGACTGTTCGTCTCGTTTTCTTACTTGTTCATGAAAAGCAAGTCCATAACTCGCAGGATTCGGTGGGTTTCTCAGTTTTCCAGCACTGTAATTATCCGGGAAACTATTGTACAATGAATTGAATGTAGGTATTGCTTGCTGCTGTTGGTAGGTCGGACTATAAACATTTTGGTAGTACCTGTTAGGTTTCAACGAATCACTCAAAGGACTTCCAGACATGGCCGCAGAGTACTCTGCCTCACAATCCGATGCCTGTTTTTCCTTTGATTGGTGCCTTTGTTCCTCAAATGCTCTATCAAGTGACTCTGCAGTCACAAACGTAACGTTATCAGGCAAATCCTTGACATTATCAGAAATAAATTGTTTTCCATGCCTTGAATCAAAACTGTTCCGTGAGCGAGTGTCAGATATTTCGACATTATCGACTGAAGTTCCCTCGTGCACGAGATATGAATTGAAATTAAGGTCTCTGTCCACTGGAAAGTGATTACATTCTGTAAGAGTTGTTTCATCAAATTCAGACGTCCTTTTCAACGCGTTGTTATTTCCATCAACTGGTTGTCTCTGCTGAAAATTGTTCTGCCTCGAATCTAGAGAATATTGTACACGATTTTCCTTATTACCTTGGTGCCCTAGAATGTTTCTAGTAAATCCATTGAAAGGTTGGTCTCCGTTATAGGAACACTCAAAGATGGTTTGTGACGCTCTCTCCTCTCCTTTGAAAAAACTTTCTCTGGATATGGTGGGAGATGCCAACGAAGATTTCAACGAGCTTCTGGGAGGTGCTCTGATAAATATTTCTGGTGATATAAGCCCGCGGTTTTTTGCCTGAAAAAAAACGAAAATTATTATAGCATGGTCATAATAAAAATCTCATGCAGTTAGCAGGTATGCAACAAATAGAAAATCTCTTAAAATTCTTGGTAATGTCTTTTTGTTTAGTTGAAAATCCTAGTAGCAATCTGTAGGAGAATTTTCAACTCATAAATTGTTTCAAGTGCATCGTAGCGTACATATACAGCATAACTCAATGGTAAACGAATATTAGTTTTTACAGTTTTACCATGTAATTGAACATATGTTTTGTTCAGATAAAATGAAACATTGATAAGATCAAGTGAGAGTTAAAGCAGTCGTAATAATCTTAATATTTTGTATTATTCTTTTTACTGCAGGAATCATCTTAAACAGACATATCAGTTCATATCCAGCACACAATAAGACTGACACGTCAAACTACTCAACTTGAAATCCAATAATACTACAAACAGTTATATATTAACTCGATCAACCAGACGCTTATTCTTTTATTGGAAATCTAGCCCAATCAAAGTGCATCTAACACGCTTGGCGTATTCGTTATTAAAGTTAGCTCTCAATACTAAAGATGGTATTACGGAATCAGAGCATTGAGTATCAATAGATGTGGTATCTTTTCGCTTGTCTGCAACAGCATGTGGCATCGTGGAGTTGTTTTTCTGAATTTCAATATCTGCATTGCTTCCCGTTCGAACCTGAGCGGGTTGAATGCTATGATACCCATATATTGCTATACAACACATCAAGAACTAACGTTGCAAAAAAGCCTCCAATTAGCAGTTCTTCCATGTTTAATGGCTTGCCACGAACAAAAATATTTCTGATTCTCAGCTAAAACACGGCTTAACATGTTATCACTTGTTACCTTCAAAGTTAAGACGATTTGGAAGTTGCGTAATTCATCATGCCTTCTGATAAACAGCCCAGAGATTTGCAATTTAGTATATGCATCGAAGACACAATGTCCTTTAAAGTCAAGTAATACAAAGTTACCTTCTGCCAGTCGACGTCTGAGAAGAATTCGTGCTCTTGAATTTGTGAAGCTGTAAAAGGTGCTTTTCTCCAGTTCAGCAATACCTTTATTAAGCCAACTGCAGTCTTTGGTAGGTTGGAAGGAAGGCCAGCCCTAAGAAAGCACCATAAACAATGAACACCGTTTTGTGTATATCTTAATTGTACAAGACTTTGCACATGTCCAGCGGCTAATCAAATTCGAAGGCTTCTTTCCTCATTAATTATTGACCGCCAGACCTAAATGAGATAAACTGGAGTTCGCTTTGAAGAATACGGAATATGAATAAGTTTGAATCTGCATTGCTGGTTGAAATTTTTTATCATGAATTACGAAAGCGGAATGAATGAATTAATTTCAGAAGTGTTAACCGCGTTTACCAACGCATTGTCTAGTTTATAAAGAAAATTAGATATAAAAATCCGGTACTGCCTAGGATAAGAAATTGAGGTCATACGTTACTTTGAAAAGGATTTCATAAACGATGCAACTTATCTTATACTTATGGTGAAAATTCTACACAGAAATGCTTAGTATCGTTTTCATCACACAAAACTTGAAGTTACCTTGCTTCAATATGGCTTTCATCGAGTCTGTTAGGTTTCCTCCCTGTTAAAAGCAGGCATAACAGGATTCCAAGATCGGACCAGTCTTTTGCGAAAGCCTCCCGTCCAACTGCAGCTTGTTCGTGATAATTACAAATGCCACTTTGTCTGCAACGGAAACATTCATTTTGGACCCAGTACACTACTTCGAACAAATCCCTTCTTAGTTTCACGTGGCCTGTTACATCGAAGAAAATGGTGTTCAGGCTTAGTTGCTGGTAGGTCGTATAGTATGCATGCAGTTCACTGATAGAGACAAGAATTTCAGCGATTATAAAGGTGACGTCAGCAGGTTCAAAGGGACCATGAGCTTGGAAGAATTTGTACAACTTTCTTTCCTCCTTGATGTCGTCTAAAACAGCATAATGCCTGGATTTTGTTTCAAAAGTGTACCTGTAAAGGAATAATATGGTATGATATCTTACTAGTATTTCAAATTTCTTAACGTTTTTAATTGCAATAATAATAACTATTTTTGAGTAAGGGAGTACGAGGCTTGCAGCCTATAAAAACACTAAAGGTTTTGTTTGTGTCCGTAATGGAAGCTACAGGCCCGTCGGAACCGGGAGCCCCCCCAAATAATTGTCAAACTGTAATATGTTACCTTTATAACAGTGTACTGAATGAGAAGGAAAACAATGTGCAGCCCCCCCAATATGAATTTCGTTCCGAAGGCACTGAAGCTATCATAAAGTTTTTTAAAAATTTTATTACTGCTGAGCTGTTGATAATGATTTCTGGTAATTTGTTCCAAGACTCTACGATTCTTTGCGAAATGAGTTTTGTCTTTCGCTCATGCGATTCCTTTGCTTAAAATCTTGAGCTCGTTTCCAATTGTTTTATCTGTACGCAATTTGAAGAAGGTTGTATACTTCAAGTCGACGATACCCTTCATGATTTTGAAAACCAATATAATATCTCCTCGAGTTCTTCTCTATACAAGAGTTGGGAGGTAAAGGGCAATAAGACGCTTTTTGTAAAGAACACTACTCAACGATGGCACTTATTTTGTGACTCTTCTTTGGAAGCTTTCGAGCATACGAATGTCTTTGACGAGGCTTTGGCTCCAAATTGCGCCGGCAGATTCTAATAATGGTCTAATCTAAGCTATATACAATGTTTTTAAAGCTTCAATATTTAATGAGATTGTTGTAAATATAAACTGTAATCTCGAGAGAATATACTTTTGTGCGTAATATTCAGTGGGCAAATGGTGATTACGAGCTCAGCTGTCTGATGTGAAAAAACCAATTTTAAATCTTTCTTATAGATAGGCTTTAGCGACAGCCCCTCCCCCAGCATTAGAGGGTTTCTTTCTAGTGCACAGTATTTGTTTTAAATACGTTGAATAACAAAGGGTAACAATAACAAATGTTTTCTATTGACTTTGGGACGGTACCAGCCAGTGGTGGAAGGTATCACTTTCCCAGGCATACTGCTTCTGAATTGGCCTGAGGTACGATCTTTAACGCTTTCAGCTGACTGGCTCTGCGGTCGACAAAACGTAATCTCGCTTAGAGGAGACCTCTGTTCGAAAACTAGCGCACTCCAATAGCAAAACTGTTTTAGATTGCATAAATGCATAGTTAGGTAACTTGCAGGTAAATAATGAAAGAAAAAATGAATTAGCCTGAATAATAAACAAAGTCACAACAATCTACTTTGGATCGGGATTCGATTAAAAGTTTTTATCGCTCAGTGAAACACTCCAATCCAAGTACGATAAATATTGGTTCGGTGATTTGTGCCGCCATTATAAACAACAAAAAGAAATTTATGACGTGTTTATCTGTTCTTTAACTCTTTTGATTGTCAAATCCTGTGGCTCTCAAGCTGGATCTTTATATTTTTTTCGTTTTGTTTGGGATCTTACAATGACATTTTCGATTGAAGGAACAGCTTGTAGAATTACTATAAGGAATCCAGCGGCAGGCTTAACAGGAAAAGATAAAGGACAAGAAGGGGTAAAACGTTTCTTTGAAGAAGAAAGAAGATGTGGAACATGAAATAGTTCTGTGTGACGTCACAAAGATTATTTTTATTTGCATTTCAGTCACTACAAAATTTGAAAAAAACTTTAAAAATGTTTTACTGAAATCTTTTCGGCTTTCAAAAAAAAACGGCTTTTCGGTGGATATTTGCAAAGCGAGTAGCATGAGTTGGATAGACAGGAAATTTAGCATCTAGCAACCTGCCTAACCTAATTTTTCAAAGTTTAAATCATTAAAGTAAAGGCCTAAAGCTAAAAATGAATTATTTACACTATATATTGCGTTCTTAATACAGTTAATGTTCACAGCGTTTTGAAATATCTTTTTCAAAGGGATTTCCTGCAATTTTTAAATGAAAATAAATTTAAAACCTTCTTGTGAAATAGCAGTACTATAAAAGTTTGCTCTGAATTAAGTGTCGCCTCAAAAAAGCTCCCAGTCAAGGTGCAATCTAAGTTCGTCCATTTTATCATCTATGAAAGGTATTGCAAACATTGCAGTTCCTGAAAATTAAACCTACCGAAGACTGACTGCGTATGGAATTCGAAATGCCTCTACAACCAACGAAGAATCAAGATGCTGAGAAACGGGCTCTTTCTGTTTTGGAACAACGTGCATCGTGAGTGGTTCCCTTGTGTCTTTATGACGCACATGGTACACTTTGGCATCTTCTGAGCCACCGACGAACTGCTCGTAAGAAAATAAAGGGAAACAATCTAACATACTGATGAGATTTAAAAACGAAAGAAGATGAGTGCCCTATGTTTTAATCTCCCGTGCGATTTTGACAATTATTCTGTATAGACCAATGCCTTTTTCAATTTAGTGTAATTAAATAGCTAAAAGCTCCTTAAAATGAACAAATCTTGCTCACATTAACAACTATGATGAATCGATGAATGACCACCAAATCACTATTCAATTTAGCACATTTCAAAAACATTAAAAGCAAGCAATTAGGCATTTGCAGCCTCTCGCAATCATTTTCTTGAACTTGAAATAAATTGTCTTTTAAGTTTTAACCTTTAACGTCAAATACATGGGCCTAAATTTGTTTGGTAAACTAGGAACACTTTCCCTTTGTTGTTATGGCGAGCTGTCGCTATAATATGTCTAGAGTAACAATCAAACATAATTATGCTGGTAAATGTTATACAATATTTAACGCTTGTTTAAGTTCTATTCTTTTTTGCTTCTTTATCTAAAATTGATGATCACACAAAACGTCTCCAAGTGAATATATACACAAAATATAGAAGAGTAAACGATTTCAGGCTATAAGATCAAAACACGTTTAACACAGCTTAAAGGATGTTAAAAAGTTAATAATTTAAGCGAAATATCCTTCAATCACAGAAAGTAAGACAATAGTGTTTCCAGTATTGAACAGTTCACTTATAATTAAAAGCTATATCTAATATTTAATGAAAATTATTTTATAAATTTTGTATGCTTTTTTCGTTAATATTTCCTGCTCATGTTCTGATATTATGAAACAAGGAAACTCTCGCTGATTAGCCATAATATCCTGTGAATTACATGAAAGATAATGGGCGGCTTCCTAGTTTGAAGTCAAAAACTTTGCAGGTTCCTGTCAAAGATTCACCACCACGATCGATCCATGATGCTGTTGCAGATTTTTATAAATACTTATTTTAGATCATGTTAGGTCAATGTGGTGGATACAAAATAAGCGAGGAAAATAATGCCAATATAATAATAGTGTTTAAGCATGTGGCTTAACGAAGCCGTCTTCCCACGCACAATTAAAACTTTCTAGAAGTTTAACATAAGAAATAGGCTAGCATGCTACAGAATATATATGTTTATACCTGTGTACAACGTACAAACGTCAACTGACAGCGAAATAAAAATAGATATAAAATAACCGAGCAATAATAAAACAATCATACCGAAATTATGTCAAAGCAGTCAGCCCCGTGTCTTGCGGTAGTCATCTTGCCACGGCTCGAAACAAGGACATCTTGTGTTTATGTTTAGATAAATCATCCACGTGTTACCACTATCAGTCGCTGTGAAAATTTCTTCGATGGAAAGAAAAGACATAAATAAAACATACAAGCTGCTGCGACACGATGAGTTGTCAATAAATCGTGAAGTCCCTCAGGAAATCAAATCTTCGCTCGAATTCTTTGTACCTATTCTGCACTTTATTTGGATAAAGACAAAATACACGGGCTATCAGCTTAGCTTGAGCAATATAAAGGAACAATTTCTATATTTTGTAAAGAACACAGAACGTGCAATTCCCGCGTCAATATTTAAACAGCAATGTGGATTTCAGTTACAATTCTAGCGGACTCAATTGATAACGCGATAACTACGCTTGGCTTGAATGAGCAGGCTGGTCCCAGAGGGTCTAGTAAAACAAATTCTACGGCAATTGGTGGTAATTAGAATTTCGAGCAATTAACCATAACATAGCATATGTGTAAAGAAGCTCGTAATTGCGGGGGCGCACAACTAAGGTACCTTGAAGTTACGCAGACTAAATTCTTCTTCTACAACGAAAGCTGGAGATTAAGGCTAGTTTGCACTTCCATGCAATATGTTTTCAATAACATTATCGAGGGACGAGAAGCTAAGACAATTACCAAGAGAGGGTGGGGGTCTTTTCAAGAAAAATAAAAAAAATTCAAAACAACTTTCCTGTGGTACAACACGTTGGGTCACACAGAACAGAGACAACATTTAGCCGAAATACTTAACGATGCTCAGCTTTAAAAATATTATGCTTGCAAGATTCGTATCTTTTCTGCCTTATAAAAACTCATTTTATTCAAAAATTTACCCAAAATGCAATGGTGAACCTAACTTGAGCAGGCAGTTTACTTCAAGCTACTAGAAGTGGCAAATGCATCCTTTTAAGCAAATTGAAAAATTCTTTTTTTGCAAACGAATTGAACAGCAGATAAAAACAACTGGTACAATTTCGCCATGGTCTTGAAAAATGCCATGTTTTCAGTTACTTCGAAAGCTAGGTAACAAGCGGCACTGTTTGTCAATTTAAATCCCTCTTTCCAATGCCTTTTGAATGTTGAAAAAAATCTGGAGCTCATAGAAAATTGCAGTTGACGCTTCTACCAAGAAACGTTAGGGGAAATGGACATAAGGCACAATTTTATCTAAAGAGGGCCTGGGTTTTTAGATTTAGCGCCAACAAGAAGTCTTCAAATCTTCAAATCATTAGCTTGTTTACCTACATTCATGTCAAGGAATACCATACTTAACCAATGGAGCAACTACCTTTGCTTGATCCTTAATTGATTTTATGACAGGAAGGTCTTTGAAATACCTAAAGCGTTTCTACCACCGAGCGGATTTTGTCTGGAATTTCCCATCGAGATACAACTGGGGGGGGGGGGGTGTGACACTCCCCCACATCCCCCCGGTCACGATGCTCCTGCATAGCTTGTTAATGATATTTTTCGAAAGAATAGTTTCCAAACATTCTTGAGGGTAGGGTGACAGAAAATGAGGAACGAGGAAAGCCCCCTAATCCCCACGGGCTAGACTGACGTCCGTGACTGCTAAGTAAGCATATCATCAATAAATCAGCGTTGTCTAAATCCAGTTACAACAACAACAACAAAGTTTTTGTAAGATGATTACAATGCCAGAGGAACCTTTTTATGTGTGTAATTTTTTGTGCTGTATCGTTGTGCAGCTTTTTGGCGTATAAGTGAATTCAGTCAATGACTGTTCAAACACACATAGATTCTGTTCCTTTTACCGGGAGCGTTTTTGTTCAAATTAGACACGAAAATAAATTAAAGAGAAATATTATACAATAAAAATGAAAAAAATAATAAAATACGTATAATAGTTTTGAGAAAGTGGGCGTAAAGTATGCTTGATGGCTGTTATCTGATGCTCTCCGCATTTTTGGAGTTGATCTGCTAAAATTTGAAAGGCCTGCATAAGGTCAGTTACAGTATAAACCCGCATAAAAGAAACTAGGATTTTTTCTGGCAGCCTGAATAGGCTCTTAATTAACAGGCTGCTATTCTTAACAAGATTCTTATATACGTACAGGCCTTGCACACATTAATAATGTTTTCCACCGCAAAAATTCTAACAGACACACTTAAACCAACCATTTTTTTCATGTTAAATTTCAAGCCAATCAAATGAATTTGTGTTGTTAGATTGTCCAATTAGAATGTAACCTGACCGGAAACCTGATTTACTCTAACCTGATTTACTCTAAGCTGGTTTAATTTGCCAGTGTGAATAGGGTGTAAAAATGCCTTTTCAAAAATACATATAAGAACCTTTCCAAATCACAGCCTCTTGGGGGTTCTTAATTATGAGGTTTAAAAGATTAAAATTCAGCCTCAAGGTTCTTATAAGAACAAGTTCTTTTATGCGGGTTTTTACTGTATTCACAAACATTCAAATTCGGGTTTTCGTTAAACCTGCATGCAAGCTTCCTGGCATAAAAACACTACATCTCCGTGTAGAAAGTACTTTTAACGTGATGAAGGAAGCGCAAAAGTCAAATACAAGTGAGTTTATTTTAAAACTGATGTTAAAAAATCAATTGAAAATATGAATAGAAATTTTAGTAGTTTTAACAAAAAAATACTATATGTTAAATCTATATTTTTCGGGAACTTCTCAAAAAAGGATTCATTCTAATATGTTCGGTTTATCACGGCCTGACGCCGAGATCATCGCATTCGTGGAAATAAAAATCTATTGTTAAAAGGACGATAGGATTATGAAAATCCCATTGGTTTCACATTCTTGCTGTCTTCAGCAAAATCGATTAATACACCAGAATTAAAGAGAGAAATATATCTAGAAAACCTGTACTAACCGGATTTTCGCATGAAGATGTAATATGTCGTGTAGGCACGGGTTTAGCTTAAACAAAGAAGGAGATCAGCCGCCAGGGCCATCGCTACGCCGGGCGTGGGGGAGGAGGCAGGGAGAGCGCGCCAGTCTAAAAGTGAAGGCGCTGAAATGGATGTGTCCGGTAATTTTTTGAGGCCACGCCCTCTAGAACGCCCCTCTTCAAAAACGCTTGCTTATTTATACTCAATTTCTATAAACAGTCTAGTTCAGAGAAGATATCAATAACTATAAGAATAGATAAATTTAGCAATAAAGCAAGTTAGAAAATACATCATATCATCAAACAAGATAAAACACCTAGAACATGAGCAAAAAAGGTTTTGAGTCAAGAAGAACTGCTACTACATAGGGATTAACTATCCAAAGTTGCGTTAAAGTAAACCTTCAAAAAAAGTTTCTGGCCTATCATTGCAAAAAAGTGGGGGGGGGGGCTATAGCCCCTGCTAGCCCAATGACTACGACCAATGCGTGTAACACCCCCCCAATCCAAAAAATAGTCGATTTCGCAGGGCAATCGAAGATTTCGCAGGGCGCCATAAAGAGCTTTATTGCCACGCAGAAATGCCACCTCTGAAGTTCGTAAAGAGCCGTTTAGGAATTTTGAAATGGAAATATCGTATTTATTATGAACCTCCCTTTCTGACATTGCATTTTAGAGAACAGAACAGATATGTCAGGAAAAGCTCCGTTATTTGCAAAGCGAAAGCATTTCTAACCGAAAGTCATAGCCAATGGATGCACAAATTGATGCATATGTTTACGAGGGCAAGGTTGAGTCCATACAAGTTAATTTAAGTTGTAAATTATTTTCATGACAAGCACGGCGTCACTGGAGGGGAATAAGAGGCTGAAGGCCCTCACTTTGGTCAAGATAAGAATTTTTTTATCATTTTTTCTATTACTTTTTAACAGTGCATGAACTAAAAAACATAATAAATCGTTAAGATACCGATTTTGTTTCATCTAATTGCTAACTTTTTCATGTATATTTTTATTATTTTTCTTTCATTTGCATTAATTGAGTAAATCACTTTCTGTATCATTGCAATGTTTTAATTTTGGATGTGTAAACATGGCCTTCTCGATGCAAGAAACTGCACATTTCTGTTCAGGAAATAAAATTTTCCCAATCAAAACAACATCTCCCTCTGTCATTCACAACTACGTGCAATCTGAAACGAAAGGTTGTCGTTTCTTTCCTTCCCCAACGTCTAATACTAGAGTTTTAGCATGACATCCCCAGGCCTTGAAAAGATATTTTTCTTCCTGGCAGCAAAATAAAAATTCAAGATTTCCTGTGAAGCTTCGAGAAAGTTTCCAGCCACTGAAATTGATATTTCAAGTTGCTTGATTTGTTTAAAAATTTGTCCTAAAAACAAACTGTCACACTAGAAAGAACTAATTGTTGGTCCTGCAATCTTGATCATAGCTATTCGAACAGGAATCATTTTGTTTATACTGTATTAGATGATCAAGGAGAACGTGATCAAGCACGATACTCATAGTTTGTTTTCAAGGTTAAAGAAAGTAGATCTGAAATCTATAATAACTTTGATTAAATTTCATATCATATCAATTTCATACTAATGATATATCGATACATCTTGCTCTGGGTTTCATGTTTGCTGCTCATTTTTATCATCAGTTCATACAACATATAAGAATACTATTTTATTTTTTAATGGTTGAAATAAAATTTTAAAATCAGGGGTGGTTCTAGAGGCAAAGATTTAAGACCAAAACGCTTATAATCTATAAAGCAAGTGATGAAAAATATATGCGAGTGCCAGTAGAAAAATACGAATAATGATGGACACATCGACACAGGTTTGGGGCATGCTCACCTTCAAAACAATTGACGTAACAAGATTGGCTGTCTTTGAGTGTTTTTACATAAATAGAATGGCTGATGTAAAAAAAGGAATGAACTTTGTTTGAGCTTGCTGGAATTAAATTAGTAGCTGAAAATCATGCACGGAAATTTGGCATAACAGATGCTTATAATACCAGATGATTGAAAGCTAATCTTCGTTTTTTGTTAGTAATGCAGAACAAAAATTATACAGTATGTATGTATATCGCAAGAAAACAGCATTCCATAGAAATAATCTAACATGAATTTAATGTTCATATTAAAATCAAGCAATGGAGATTTCACGCTAAAAATTTCCTGGCAAGCATCAACAATTTCCTGCAATGAATTTGGGCCAAAAATTTTCTGGCAGCGCCGCTGACGGCGCTGCCGGACATTTTCCAGCCCTGGTTATCCCCTCCCTATTTTTCCCAATAAACAATAATATTTTCAATAAACAATCAGTTCTTTTAGCACAATAGTATTTTGCTAAATTTTTGTCTGAAAGATGCTTTTTAGCCCTTTTACAAGGTATAATTTCAAAAATTTTCTTCACGTCGGACCCAACCATGGTGGGTCCTCCTACCTCACTAAACTTGATCCTACCCCACTGGGCTAAATTTCGTTGCACTGTCTACATCATGTACCCCCCCCCCCCCAATTAGCTGTTTATTAGCTAGTATTTCGCAAACCAACATTAAATAAAGTGAATATAAAAGAAACAATTCACGCTCAAGTAGAGAAATAGATATTTCATAGGCAATGAAGTTTCAAGTTTGTTTTTATTGCTTAGAAGTTTGTCCTTGGTAAAGACCAGTGTACACTGGTAAAGCTTTCACTAGTAACCCATAGACAAACCGTTGCTACGAGGTCTGCAGGGCACCACTCAGTTTTGCAGGGCAGAAACCCTTTTCACCCCCCCCAAACCTATTGGCCAAGTTACGCCCCTGTACCTCTCCTTATCCTGTTGATAGCACTACACCACTGAAAGGAACACGTGCTTAGCCGTACATCAATTCCTTTGTGCGTAACATATCTACGCGACACAACAGTTGAGCAAAGCTTATCCAAAAGCCTAAAGATAGTAGGAAACTCTGTCGAAAAAAATGCTTAAAACTAAAAATACTGTTTCTGGGTGTGTTTACTGTCTCTCATCAGGGAGTAAACAAAAATACATTCTCTATAGGCAAGCGGCACTGATTGGGCAACCTCAACAGTCATGTGCTCGCGTTTCTGATTGGCCTATTTCGATCCACAACTGGGTATATATATTTCCTAGCGTAGAGTTTTCAATCTTTATTCTGACGCTTTAAACTCTGAGGAATGTCAGTCGAAAAGCTTTAGTTTACTCAAATGTTTGCTTTTTTCAAAGCCATTTTGATAACCAAAAACCTTTGCGGCATTTGCGTTGTGGAGAAAAAAACTATGGTTGCGGTGAAAATCTTTTAAGGGTTTGTGTAAACAGCATTGGCCCACTCGTTAGCTTTGCTTGGAGATGGGCAAAAAATTATTCGCTCGGGGTGCGCTAATACCTTTTTATTGCAATAAACAATATCAAACAGTATACTGAAAAATCATGCTCTGATAATATCAGCCTTAAAACAGTTAAAAAGAATTTCTTTCTTTATATTTTAAACAATTCTCGGCCATTGTATTACATAAGAATGACAGCAGTATCAAACAGCATAAAAATTATAAAGGATCTTCAGAATTAGAAAGACTTATGATAATCTTAATAGGACACTAGAATCTTCAAATGGTTGCTGTAAAGAATCTTACTTTACTACGCTTAAGAAAATAATTTTCGCAACGGAGACGTATTGAAATAGTACTATTTGTGCAAGGATTGAAAGAATCGTTTACCAACGTGACACAAAATTTACATTTGATTTATTCAGCAATGCTATTAAAAATGGTCACCCGTCTTACCTTTGCAAATAAGTCTTTGAACACGGCTGATTAGTAAAACGTTGAATTTGCCAAACTAGCTCATCTCAATGTGCAAAGAAGCAGTAAGATTCCAGACGAATTGCATTCCGTAGGCCAGCCTTTGATCAGCGCGCAATCAAGCGCTTAGAACACCAACCTGGAAAAAGTTTACAATGCAAGTGTACAAAAGTATACATTAAAGCGATTTGTTTTCCTTAAAGAGCGTGGGCACCTGAATCAGCGCTAAGCTTGTGTAAAAGAAACTATGAAATAAAATTTAGAAATCAAGAAAATGATTTGACAAGGAATTACAATGAAATAACAACAACAAGCTCCGGCTATAACAGAGAATCTACCTGCTACAAAGGCCACAGTACTGACCAGAAATTTTAACATTTCAATCCAATAGATGGCTATTTCTCTAACAACTGTTCTCTCATATCAACATGCTTCTTCGTTTCCATCGGAATAAACTCGTGGTCTTTTCTTCGCGGCTATTCTTTAGGAAAATACAATGCAAACCACGAAATTTCGTAAGATTTTTGAGAGATAACATCCAAGAAAAGGATAGATTAAACATGGTTTTGACTTTGGTTAAGGACAAATATCAATCACATTAATTTTGCACTCCTTAATTTCGTGGCTAGTTCCTCCAAAATATGAAACTGTGAATAGAAATGAAGATTTTGAAAAGCAATAAAAGCACGTTATCGGATGAAACACCACAAAACTCATCTTGCCGAATCAAGTAGACATACACTACGTGGCCGATGAAAATTAATTCACACTAATTTGTTGATGTCTTTATATTTTCTTTTATCTTATTGCAACTTTTTGCAAACTTTTCTCTATCATGAAGGCGGATTGCATATAATTCAGGGAATACCCCAAATGTGTATTTGAAGACATGATACAAGCATATATGGGTGCTGTACTCATGATCGCATTAAATTTACAGGAAACTCTTCGGCAACCTAAACACCAGGACCCACGCCACCGGGGTGGGAGCAGAGGGGCCATGCCCCCCTACTTTTTTGGTAAGCAAAATCATTTCCATAGAGGCCCTGTTTTGAATCACTAAATTCAAGTTCGATGTATAGAACTTGACCCTTCCACCTTGAAATTCATGGCGTAGGCACAGCGTACAAATAAACAGTTTGTTTTCTAGTAAATAGATAGGCTGATGGTTGACTTATAAGGGCGTAGAGTCAGACTAGGTCAGTAGCTTAAAACTATGAAGATGAGAAGGCTCTTAAAATATCTTGGTACATACAGGACCCCTTAATTCATTAGCGTTCTTTCATTTGTTACGTGTATTAGAGAGACTTGTTTTTTACTTAGGGCTACCAGTACAAAAAGGGGGAGGGAAAAAAAGAAGCCCCTATCGCAATTTCCAACAGCTCGAACAACATCCAGAGGGGGGGGGGGGGGTTTGTGCGCTTCGCATTTGGGGTATCCAAAGCAGAAAAGACAACAGCTGAAAACACTCGGGTGAAAATGGATTCTTGCAAATACCACCAAACCCAGAGCCATTAGACGCGGTAAAAAGTAACATAGCTAAAGGTCACCGTTCATAAATGTGTTGCGCAGCATGGATTCGAATCTGAGAGAAAATTTAGAATAATATTCATCCAGCATCACTAATACGAGACTGAAAATGAACTTTGTTAACCTCCCATTCGCCAGATACTCTGTAAAGTGCAAGTTTTGCGTAAGACAGAAGCGTTCAAATGATTCAAGCTTCAGTTAATATTTGCAAATCACTTTGGTGACCACGCTAGCAATATGTAACCAGTACTTATCGGTGAATAGAAGCCATAGTGGGAGGAAAACATTGATTTATTAGAGTCGTACAGCAGGGTGTAACCGCAAAGGGAGACTGTTGTTTCATTTTACTGAAACGAATTGCATCGAGATGGGTTAAACAGGATGTTTCCGAAAGAAAGCTTATATGTTTTCTCAAGAATACTAGGCATATACAAAAAAAAGGATAACACGGTTTGATTAAGGCCCGGGTCATTCGAGTACTGTAATGTCAACGATTGCAAGACAGAAGTATTGAATTAACATCATAGGGCCAGCAATTTTTAGTTTCCTTCATCCCTGTTTGAGAAGGGGAAAGTAGTTGATCCAAGCCAAAGACAAGCTGAATAAGGGCAAGGAAACGACGAGGTCAAAGGGTAATTGACAGCGAGAAATGTTTCACGAGTTATATTAAGCAATACCCTTGCCCTAGTCCCAATCAGAAGGTCCCATGAGAGCATGCTTTATTTGCTAGAATATCAAGCATCTAAAGGATCCCTTAGAATGATTAAGAATCAAATTTATTCTACAATCCCGGACAAAAATAGTTGCGACTTTTCAAGAAAACTTTATGCTTTCTCTTTCCTTTAAAAAATAGCCTCCCCTTTCCCCAATTCAATGTTGAATGCATGATTTTGAAGCAAAAATGATAGAACTACAAATCCAACATTGCTTCGGGGGGAAAGGCAGGGATTCGAATTTACAGGAGCAAAGTAAAGTAGAAAATTACAAAAATTGCATTTTGTCTCAACATTTTTGTCCGGGATTGTAGAATTCTAAAATCGCAGGCAGGCCTTACGGCATCATTTGTCGTGGAAGATGGGTCTTTGATGACGTCATTGGCATTAAATCCTATTTTTATTCTTTGATAGTCCTCTAAGCTCACTCCCTGCCCCTGCCTGATCTATACAAACCGGTAGCTACCTGTATTTACCTAACTTTCCGAAATCACACATTTAATAATATCCAGAATATCCAGTTCCCACAACATTTTCAGTTTTAACGAACACTGGTCATAGCGAACCATTTCTTTTGCTTCCTTCAGAGTTCGCTATTTAAGGATTCTACCGTAAAAAGTGCAAATTACTTCAAAAGTTACAAATTGTGCAAATTACATGTTTCTAAAGTAAAACGGTCATATGCTGTTTTTATTCTGGAAAATCCTATTCTTGAAACCATTACTAACAATACATATTCTGCCAGATTCTGTCTTTTTTCAATCTTATGAAAAACGGTGCAGAAATTTGTAAGGCCAAAGTACGAGACATAAAAGAACACTAAGAGTCCTGATTGGGGTTTACGAGAGCGTCTATAGTACGGAGAAAAAATCAGTTATTTGTATAAACATTGGCTAGAATTCGGTGTTTTATGGATTAGAGACAAGTTTACGTTTTATGCTCAACAGCTGAAGGTAAGTCCAATAAATTCTTACCAATGTGAAAGTGAATTTTGTACTTAGTCATCTGATACGTCATATGCTGAATCTTTGTTCCGGGTTCGTAATTGTCCTCGTCCGAATCTGCTCTTTCTTCACTTTCAGAATGCCTCTAAAAAACGATCAAAAATGTACCACGTAAAGACGTTATTGACGAGTATGGTGTTTCTAATGCAAAAAGTAACACTACTAAAATGAAATCAAACTTACCTAGTTGCACAAAACTCCAAATACCCTTGGTTAACCACAGCTGCCATAGTTCTCAAAGCTCTTGTCAGTCCAATTTAGCGATGATGTCTTTAGACAAAAGATAAAGACATACAACACGAATGGACTGTGTAGTATGACGCCCTGGATCGACAAGTCTTTTTGACAAAGAGTTAACAGAAAAGTAGATTTATACTTTTATTGGCTTAAAATGTCTAGGATCAATATAGAAATTAAATCCTCCATTCAATTTTTGATTCACCCATCAGATCTAATACTTCCTTTATTGATAAAAAAATCCATCGTTAGGTTATAAATAGTTGCTTCATTGCTACCGTAATTTCGATTCAACAACTAGGTGCAACCTACATCTACCTAATCAAGGAAAAGGCAACGAACCATCCTCTCGCCCATCCATTGAAATCATGGCGTTGCCTTACACATGATGCTTCAAAGTTATACTGTTTTATGTCCTATAAAAGTAACTCACTGACTACTCTGTTGTACAGAGATGCCAAGAATCGAGAAATGAAAAAGACACACCACAAGAAAAAAGTTGTGTACAGCGAACCAGTTTGGCGTTGCCTCCTCCATTTAAAGGGACTTCTTGACGGCGATAATATTCAATAGCACAAAAACGCTCCAAGGAAATGTGAAACTTCTATTACTACACCAGGTTTTGCGTTCCAAGAAAGGGAAGCATGCGTTCAAAAGAAACTCTATCTGCCATTGCAAGGGCAGTTACGGAGAGACGTCAAATTTGTACCGCACGAGGTCTTAGCTGTTAACATCACGTGGCTATATATCTACATTCATTCTAATGAACGACGCTTCAAGAGTTTCAAGCAATATCTCTTATAAATTGTTGGCTCTGTAGACTCTCAAAAAAGGCGATTGACCCCCTCCCCCTCTCTAATCCCTCCTTCGTTAAACAGCATCTTAAAATATTCGGAAAGGATAAAGTCATGCTTTCATGTGGTATACAATACATTACATCCCTTCATCGAATTTCAAAAATCCTTAGCCCAAGACTTTAAGCCGCAGGTAATGCTGAAAATCAACAATTTAATCATGCAAACCGGATCGTAATTAAGATAGGAAATCCTGGTCTAAATGACTTCACAACTGGACTCTCTATCCAACAAATAGCTGAAACGCAGAGATCACACAACAAAACCGATAGGAGAGTGCTTAGTCCTAAATACCTTTTTAATAAATATAAGGATGTGCTGCTTTTACATCGAGCAGAACAGTCTAACAAGATACATTTGTTCAGTCCCTAATTCAGCCATCCATGGATCTTTGTTTCGATATAGAATTGGTAACGAACGTGTAAACACGAGACTGACTTTTCAGGTATAGCAATAACGACCAAAAGTTGTAACCAAAGGGCTTACTACTCACTCATAACTTCTGTCGTTCACTTCTTGAGCGGCACAAAGGATGAACACAAAACACAAACTACCTTTCTGATGCGCCTTTGTTAACAAACAGCAGAACAGAACTGCTCTATCTATCTGTTGCTAACAATGAAGAGACCTGTATGCTAAACAAACTCTTGGCATGTTGAAAAGTCTCTAGTTTACTAACAAGATTTTTTTACCCAGGTATGTGTATCTGTAGATCAGCCTCTTGATAAATAACTTTTAAAAATTCTTCGAAGATGGAATATTTAATGGCGAATTCATTACTCTTTGAAAACTGCGAGTCGGTTCACACACTAGGAGCGCAAATCATGACAAAGAGGCACAACAAGACATCGGTATGGGGAAAAGTCTTCTCGTTTGCGGGAATTTTTCTCAAGTTTCCAGAGTTTTCCAACAACATTCCTATGACCAGACAATGAGAAGATCCGTTACACAAATAAAAGAAACGAAGCTAACGGGGCCTATAAATCTTTGAAGACTGATACATTTGACAAGAATACTGGTACTGTAAATTTCCCGTCTAGAACTTGCTTCAAAAATTATCAAAGGAATAAAAAAGATTGTGACAAAACATGACGACATTGTTTGTATAAAACTAGATACATCTGCGGAATATCCAAGTGACAACAAATTTCAAATTCAAGTGCAATACATGAAATTTTGTGAAAGAGCCTAGATCTACAAGGAGAACATTTAACAAACGATGAATTATCCCAGTTCCGTTCCGTGTATTGAAAAGCTGCGAGTTAGGTGTTTTCTGTCATTATTTAAATTTTTCAGTGCATTTGGAGGATTCAATTAGCAAGTTATAAAGGTATAAGCAGACAATTAAATCTAGAGCGAAAATTTAAGCAGGGATAATTCGTGGGATACTGAGCTCAAGCTTAAGGAATGCATCCAGCAGAAACTTGAAACTTTTCTCTATTCTCCCTTAGCTTTAGAATCTAAAAAATTATGTAAACTGCGTTTTTAAACACCGAAGAGTCAATCTGATTGAATTGTCCATTGATGATAAATCAAAAGTTGTTAATTGATGGAAGTTAACGTTACTTTTAGACTATACTGCGATTAATTATGACATTGTCCCAAATACTGGATTGTGCCTTGCAATGCTTGGACCACATTCATCGTACTGTTCTTTCGTGTGGCAAACTGAATAGAATTCCGGCTGGAAAATAAAAGAGCTAAATCAACAACAGATTGCTAAAAACAGGCTCTACAGAACGCAAATGCCCGCCTTTATATCTTCTTGGCGAAGCCTCTAAAAATGTGGTTCAAATTAGGCGTCTGCTTGATCAACCTGGGTAATTTTATTCAACAGCTGCCTCATTTTAATAGCCATTGCTGGGCGTAACTCTCATAGCTCAAAGGTTAGCTTACGATGAGATAGTTACAGAGTAATTGGGTATATTGTATACAAAACAAGCCTTTCTGTTTGACTAGTATCTAGGTTGACTTTTTCTAAGGGTATGGGAAATTTTTGGTCAGGATTGCAGATCTATCACTGGTACGCTCCGATACTCTGTCTTACTTCTTTGTGCCATCACTATAACTCAAAAATTAGCTCAAGACCTAGAAATGGACAAAATGTAAGATTTGCCTTAAGTCGGCAAAGATTTGTCTTATGTTAGTGATCCATAAACGTTTCGTAAGAAATTTTGTATCAAAAAGCGACCCGAAAAAGGATAGTTCCCAATTTTCCAAGCAAAAACAGAGAAATCACTCCTCCAGACATCCTGTTAGATATTTTCCTCGTATGATTACAAACACACAGGTACATTGCAAGCATGAGCTATAAATATTATCAAGTAAACGCAAGTTTCTGCAATAGTATATCACAGCCGATGGACACTTACAGTTGATGCCAACATGCTTCCACCGAACCATACTGCGTATCTTTGCATAGAGTGGGTTATTACGGCAACATCAATTGGTTTAGGCTGAGAAAAGAAAGAAAATTCTAAATTAGAAATTATTACCTTGAATGTCTAAAGAAATTTGTCAATCTTCTCGGTCGGCCAAAGCGAATATTCCCACGACAAAATAAAGTAAAATGAGGCAAAGGCGGCACAACCCTTATTTGCATTATTCTCCAAAACTACCAACTTACGATATAATATCATACATAAACCCATATTGAATCACAGTATTGATCAAATAATAGAAAAACGTATGATTTCCAACGACTTACTTTAATTCTTCCTTGACTCAGAGCCTCGCTTTGCTTCAATCTCGCATCTACAACACGCTTTACATCTCTTTGCAGCCTCCTTCCAAAGTCTCGGAACATTGTGGACCCACCAGATAAGACAATATTCTGAAGTCAAACAAAAAACAACAAATTAAGACTGAATAGGCTAGTTTTTATTCAAGATAAAATGCAAGATAAAACGCTATAAAAAATTTGTACAACCAATGGAAATAAAATTATTGGAATTCTTCAGCTGAACTTTTCTGAAGTTGCAAAAAGTCATTTATGTATACATATTCGGAGAATGCTTAACGTTTAAGTCGCTTCTTTCGATTTGACACAATCGCCTTTCTCATTTATTAATTTCTATCCAAGTCTAGGGGGCTTCTGCTAGATTTGGCCTTTGAATTTTTCGCAGCCCGTTAAACAAATCTCCAAAGGTGTTAAGCTTGATTGGTTTGACTTCAAGTTCCCAAGAAAAGCAATTGCACTTAGATCTTTTAGGTTAAGGTTAATCACAGAATTAAGGTTACACCACTACAGCCCCCTGAAAGTGTTGCGCGGTTCATTAATAATCATCGATGCAAGATCTCGTGTCTCTTTTCACCGCAGTTTTAAACGATAATACTTAGAGTTATTCACCAAAATGAATAAAATAAGAAAATATGTCTTCTTGCTTATATATTAGTTTGCAGCAAGGTGAATGGTAAATTATCACTAATTTAAAAGAGCCTCTATGGATGAGCTTCAAAGGTACAGATAAAGACTGACAGGAAACAAGTTTCATTAGCACACTAACCTTGTAAAGAGGACGTCGAACATCAATGGGACAGTTCTGAATGACAACATCAACCGCCTCTGAAATCGAGGTCGTGAAGTCTGGGTTTGAAAACTGCAATAGAGGACAAAATAAGTGAATTTTGATTTCTGAAACATAGTAACCTATAGAGTATAGACAGTGGCGTAACTCAGTTTAGGGTACACCAGTTCCATAATTGAGGGCCCCCAATTAAAGGGGCCCCAAAAGATGCTTATGACATGTTTTTAAGCATGGAACTCAGAGGTAATTTTGATATGCTTTACAAATAAGATAGGACCTTTTGGCAAACCGTCAATAGGGCCCTAGTCTCTGTTTTTCTCAAGGGCCCCAGGCGACTTCGTTACGCCGCTGCCTAAAGACACAACAACTTGCCTGCAAGCCTGTACAGAAAACAACAGATGGATTTTGCATCATCAAAGTAAATTGCTTTATAAATAAATAAAGAGTTTCACCGTTGAACCAATATCTTAATGAGCTTCTCAAATACAAGACTATAGCCTTAGCAAGAATTGGGTGATTTTCAATTCGTTTCAACAAAAACAAGATCCTCTATCAGAAGAAAGCACGAGCAACGTAAACAGGTTTGACCATACATGGATAAAAGATTGGAAACCGAGTACTAAGCACTGGGTAATACAACACAATGCTTATAATGTATTTCTAATACTTTTGATCAATGAATTAATGATATTTTTTAGCATAAATAAATGATAATTAACGAGACTGAAATTTGGTTGATATAGCCACACAAGAAAATTTGGCATGCAATGATCAACGATCTCTGTCATTTTGAAAAAAGGGTAAAACTATTTCCTGGAAAAAAGACTGACACCGCATCTCCTCTCCCGTAAAATAATGTTTGTAAGAGTTTAAAATCATAGCTTTCTGAAAGTAATCTACTTGACATCAGTGAGCCTTTAAAACTGCATAAAAAATATTCCTTTAATTATAATATCAGTATATTCCTTAAATTAAATTTATTTTGAAAATTTTATCTCGTGACATTGGATTCTCGTCGTCGTATTGCTTTGTTCCTGAATATCTTTCGTAACACCACTCATTGCAAGATTCACAGAATCCGGCGGACAGCCTATCCTGCGGTTCTTCGTTCTTACACATAAAAAATATTGTTTGAAGGACGTAAGGGATGCAGTATAAAATGTTTGAAAGTTGGTGTAGCGTGCCGAAACCTTTGGCTGGCACTGTAGCATGGTCACTCGAGAGCAGAGTGATTAATTCTGGTTATTTTCTGAACTCCCCCTTGCAGTTGTGTGAATAATAAAAACCGCGTATGAATAAATATATTAAAAAAATCTAAAACATTCAACCCAGATACGCTAAGTTCCTAAATGTATACAAAACTGTTCTCAAATACCATAAGATTTAAAACATACTTCTGGATGGAAAAATATTTCAGGTCCAAGGAAGCGCTCATATCCGACATCGACCGAAAAAGGTTTCCTTGTGACGCTATTCACACCATCATATTGCTTGATCCACTTAGCAGGGTCTGAGTCATACTTGTTAAACTCCTTTGCTATATCTGGACTGGTGTAGCAAAACCGCTCCTGAAAAAATGACAAAGAATGTGGTCAATGTCAACCACTAGTAAAATTGTCACCGATAATAATGATGTGGAAACTTTGAGAAGTTAAGGCCGTTAAACGCTTTAATCCTCATTAACCATTTATATGTTAAACACTTTTGTGGTCCGTAGTTCGATAGTTGTTAAGATTAAGCTGAAAATTTCTAAGTTAAATGGCCTAAAAATTTATACACCAAGCATTTACATAGCCCAAAACTGTTGCAAAAACCATAAATATATTACTGAGCACTTTGTGTATTTGTTCATTTCTTTTCTTGTCACTGAGGTTGAGATTTAAAAGAGTTGCAAAAAACCAGGTGATAATGGTATACCTTGATAGCCTTGGCTGTCTCTAAAGACTGCTCGACCGGGATTCCAGTTTCTCTTTCCCTTAGCAGTTGCTGGATAAAGTAAGTAATGTCCCTACCAGCAATTGGAATGTGCTTGATACAGCTTCCGATGACATATCCTTCAGCCTGTAATCAAAACACAAGGGTTGAAAATGAATGAATGCAGAAGGACGAAGAAACATCAATGGAAAATATACCGATATGTCATTACTTTTCGGGCGGGAATAAATGGACGAGCAAGGACTTAAAATGACACAGACGATAAACGGGTGGTGAAATATAAGGCAAATAGCAAACAAGACTTGCACCATGACTTAGGAGAGACATGCCACTTTCCTAATTTTTTATCTTTCCCGTGTTGGTAAATCTACTCTAAACAAGAGATACTGTAACTGAGACCGTATAGAGCGTATGTCTGTTAAAAATGAATTCCAGTCAATCTTAAGCGCTTAACGGATTATTAAATTGCCAAGCTAACAATGTCACATAAACAGCAATGTCTTGCACAATGCTTAGAGATATGATGGTGGCAGTGAAGCAGAATTATAGGACAAAAAATCACCAATGCTACGAGCTGAACTTATAATAAATTGAGTATTTTCAAACATATATTTCAAACATAACTAGATGCGTCGCTCACTCATTGTCAAAATACTGTAACCAGAATTGGAAGACTGATCAACAATTTCCTAATTTCGCAAGGCATCTAACTAAAGACAGGTTTATGAGCCAAACACTAAATGGAATTGTTTAGACTTTAATAACCAAAGGTTCTTGAAAACCAGCATTTTATGCTTTGTTTGCGCTTTTAGCATAATTTCAGCCAAACAGCAGTTTCATTTGAACGAGAGATATAAATAGCTGCTTTCCTCTCGCCAGTTGCAGTACATATAAATACAGTTAAAGGGTTAAAGCTTATACACGGGACTTACAACTGGGATCACGTGGGTAACACCATCTCCCGAGTCAATGACAGTTCCAGTCAAAGTTCTCTCGCCAACTTGCCTGGACGTCCACGATGCAGCTAAAGCCAAGACAGCCTAGAAAAATAAACAACTGGTGACAAAGCTATAAAAAAAGGCTGAGGGAAACCAATAAAAAATATCTAAAAAGGATAAAGAATACGTCAAATCATTTCGATACTTGAAATAAAGAAACATGTAATATCCATACAAAGAATGTTCATGAAATGTACATACAAAGAATGCCAGATATAAAAAGAAAATACCGCAAACATGTTCTTATAAGTCAAGAGGTAGGAAAGCACGACAAGATAGTGAAATTCTCTATGACAGGATTACTGTCAATTTTCTATAAAAATAAAAAACTCATTTATATGCTTTAAACTGTAGTTGGCTGTCAGGACAGAATCTGTATTGCCCTTATCTTTTTGCCTTGGGAAGTACCCAGCTAGAAAAACCTAGCAGCACATTTCATTTTTATACAAGACCGTAAATGCCAAGGTAAGAATCGACAATTTCTTCCTGTTTAATTCAAAACCCACAAAATCGTTGAAAAAAGGGACGAAATAATTCTGAAAAGTTTATATTGCAAATTAACACTGCGAATGCTGAAAACTGACTACAATAAATAATGCTGCTGCAGAAAGGTGTTCCAGAGTTAGTAGAATGCCTTGGTACTGTTAAAACTTCTCTTGATAAATGAAATATCCAAAAATTTTGGCAAAATATCGGTTTATAAAAAAATGAAAACATGAATTGTAGAGAGGAGCAATTTCATCCATTTGATGAGCGTTACCTGAACAGCGATGTACAAGCCAGGAACATTGAAAGATTCAAACATAATTTCTACGAGAAAAAAGAAACACTACTTTGGATGCAGCGCTACTTTGGATGAAAAATCTTAGTTGGAAGTTCGATACAGGTAGGTGAAACTTTATATTTTGAAGGTTTCCAGCTTATTATTGAAGCTTTGGTTAAACATACAAGTGAGAAGAAGAATGACTTCATCGATCTTGTGGCTACCTAAGATTAAACTTGAATTGTCTTGTCAGGGCTAATAAGGAGGCAAATAAGATTAAAATACAAAGATATAAATAAACAATTTTCGGCGGCACATAATTGAAAATGTCTTTGAAAAATGAAACATTTCAAAACACACAGAATCATCTGAAACTAACGCCCGGTTATCGTTCAGCAGTTTAGAACCCATTTACATGAAAATGAAAAAAACTGCTGCTGTTTAGACATATTTTAGATAGGCAAGCAGCACTAATTGGGCAACCTTTACAGGCATGTGCTAGCGCTTCTGCTTGGCATATTTAGATCCATAACTGGGTATTTAGATTTTTTCTAGCTTAGAGTTTTCGATCTAGGTCCTGGCGTTTATATCCTGAAGATTGTCAGAAAAAAAGCTTTCGTATGTCAGAAAACTTTTACATTTTTCAAAGCCATTTTTTACATGTCAGTTAAATTATCTAGAACTAAATAAGCTATGTCACCTAAATTAACTTAATAATTCGAGAAAAACTTGTGCAAAGCAAGCATTCAGAAGATGACACAAATTGGATCCCTGAAACAAAGGAAGGATTAGCATGATATCTAATACAAATGTGGTTGAAACATACGTACCAGCTGTGTACTCTCTGTTTTCTGGGGTGTTAAGTGGAGGCTCAGTCTACAAATATAGATACAATGAAAAATATAAGCAAAAACATTCTCTTGCCCATATTTTTGCTCATAACTTCAATTGTTCTACAAAAATATATACTAAATCATAACCGACATCTTACAAGCGTGCTGTCTAGGAATTTCATAATATGCGAGAGAAATTGCTAAATGACATTACTGATGTTAAGCTAATCTAACATTGTCGTTCAAAATAGAAAATACGGGAGGACAGACTAGCACTTTAAAGGAGAAAGGGTAAGTTGTGTCAGTGAGCGTTTATGGGTAATGCTTTTATCATAAATGAAGTTTTTTGTTTCATCACAAATAAAGATATCAGCTTATCCAAGTTTTCAATAATTTCTATGGTAATATATACAGCTGTTCTTGATATCCCAAATGCTGAAATTATATATATCTGATTTTTTCTTTCCTCCTATTCCTCTACCTATTGTCCTCTAACCCCTGAAGCTAGATACTCCGGCTAAATATGAGAGACTTGGCAACTATGCATCCTTATTAGAAAGTGACCATTATCAATGTGGGCCCAGAAGCCATTCATATCCTCGGGCATAAACAAATTAAAAGTTTTACAGGTCTTAATCTAGATGCCTGCTAGCCATCTCCGTACCGAAATTCGTTAGAAAAAAATTATGTCTATTTGACAATTCCATTCTAAATACAAAATAAAGAAAATCTGTGTTATGTTTTACCAGTAAAAAATAGTGGTCTTCTGGTTCTGCACGTAAATATTTGAAAATACATTGTTCCCAAAACCGTTCCTATAATAAAGAGAATAATATTGAACATTTCATAGGAAACTTGCAATATCCAAAGAAAAACTGGAAGACCTATATAAGAAACAATGGTGTTTGGTTCAAGTAAGATAAGGACCTAGGAGATATTCTGCAATATTTTCATTGTAGCAGAATATTTGTAGATTTTTAGAACAGTATTTCATATACCAAAAAACTTATTTTCATAGTCAAGTATGGTAATGTAATTTTTTCCAAGGTATTGTAATTTGTATGGTAAAGTTGTTTCTAAAATTGAATTTAAAGGAAGTCAGCTTCTGTTGGTTTTTGTATGAATGGTAGGCAAATTTTGTGCAGAATTAAATTCAGAAAAATACCATCTTGTTAAGGATTCTTATTTCTCATAGATAAGATATATGACAAGATAAGGGTCATTCTATTATTGTTTTAGAAAAAAGTACAATCTAACAATTTGCATATCACTCCTGTTCTATACACCAAAAGCGTAAACAGCTCAGGCCTTGTGAGAAACAAAAAGCAAGCGCTTTACAAACTGAGCACCATCAACTTTCTAGGCGCTAGATTGAGCATCATAAAATAGAGTCACATCGCCCTTATGGAACGATTTCAGTAAAACTTTTTTCTTCAGCTTTTTGGTACTTCTTAATAAAATTAATGTACTACATGCACATTGTTAGATTGTTGTATAGTCTACATGCTTGTGTAAAGAAGTTGCTAGGCGAACTAAAGTGCTCCTGATAAAAAACCGCTATGAATGAAAATTGTGCAAGCTATTGCTTGGGTTTCAACAATTATTTGTTTTTGAAAGATGAAGAAATACGTTGTGGGGTTTGTTTTGATTTAGCTAAAAAACTGACCGAAGGAATGGCCAAGAAAGTTGAGGTGCAGAGTCAAAGGTCTACAACTTTTTCATGTACATTCCGCTTACTTTTAAAAGATTCTCCTAGCTTTTATGAATCAAATGAAACAATGATAGTTATTAAAAAGTACAAGTAATGTCGTCAGCAATATAATTTCACAAGTTTTTTGAAGGTAAACAAACAAAGTTTCCTTCATATTAATATTTACCATTGCAGAGTCAGAATTTATGTGAAAATTGAATTGTTCCATAAAAGGCAATGTGACTCTATCATTAATATTAAAATTTGGTTTATCGCCAACATAAACACACTAGTTTCTCAATCAATCAAGCACCTAGAACTTTCTAGGTGCACGTGTAGGCATTTGATTGAGCTCGAGCGCCTCTCCTTGCAAGGTCTGATACAGCTCTGACAGACTAGCAATTTTAGTTTTTAATCATCACAAGGATAAAAACATACCATTAAATCCCAGTCCTCTACTATACCATGTCTTATAGGCCACTGAAACAGATTCAGAGAATATGTTTTATAACTAATGTTAAAACAAACCTTGTTGTAGTGTAATATTGAATTGAAAAAATGAATCAAAATCAACATTTAGTTAGGTAAATAAATATGTATTAGCTTTGTGGCCAACTGGAAACCTGTCAAATAAATGACAACAGAGATTTTCAAAAGATCAACCTGGGACAAATATTAAGTTACAAGGGCAACAGTGATTCACTAGAATTGATAAAGAAGGGCACCTATATAACAGAAAGGCTTTCAAAATGCTTTCATAAAAAATACTTGCAGGATGAATTAATTTTCAATAAAAAAGACTAGAAGCATACCTTTGTTGAATAAGATGGTATGTCTAATGCACTGTCACCAATGTGAAAGTCTATAAAGAGAAAGAGTTGATCAATTTCTAGTAGTTTTGGTGACTTTTAGGCCTTTGAAAAAATGATAAACAGCCTCAACAAAGTTTAAGTGATTAAATTCATATTAGAAAAGTCAATAATTGAACTATTTCTTATATGTGTAAAAGACTAATTTTCAAAGTGCAGATCCGATTGCCTCACCGCTGAGATTTGAGTGCACTAACAAGGATGCAGACAGTGTTAAGCCTATAAAGTTTCCCATCTCTAACAATATCATCCTTTTGAAAACCAAAAGATATTTTGCAAAATGGCTAGGCATTGGAACAGTGGTCTATATTTAAGTTTATCTTGTCTGTTATCAACAAAAACCTTGGTAATGTTTTCAAGTATTCCTTTATTGATAACATGAGTTTATTAATTTGAAATACAAAGATAACTTAGCTGGAGTTATAAAATTGTAACACTTCAAACAATTCTAAATAGCCAAATACCTTAATTTGTATAAAACATCAATAATTATTTAAAAACTATGCTTTTCAAAAAATAAATAGCTATCAACTTGACAGCCACAAGTGCACATTGTGCCTGGAAATTCTTTACTATAGTCTTTACTATAAAAAAGTAATTGATGTTGGGAAATAAAAATATGAACAATATTTCAAAAGACAGAAGTAACAAAAGAACTGATGTCTGACTGTGTTATTTTAAAAAAACAATAAATCTATTTTAGATCACTGTTTGCAGGAACATTTAGCGATGACAAAAATGTAAAGGATTCAGTTTTTGTCTTTCCTTTGAAGTGGACCTCTTTTTTAATACTAACTTCATTAAAATCATACCAAGATCATCTACTCCTCTGATTGAACCTTTCCCGCCAAGTTTTGCTGTTTCCTTTACTGCAATAGCTAAGATTGTAAAAAATAATAATAAATCCTAAGTTTTGTTTTGAAAAATTACATAGTATGATTGAAGTATATATATCATATTCTAATCTGATGTCAATTTCAAGGAATTGCTAAATTCATCTGCATAATTGCAACTATGATACAAACATTTTGCACATAAAAAATACGCTTGGAGAAAATTTCTTGAACAAAGGTCACCTGATAAGATTCTATCAATTTCATGATGACAATTCGATCAATAAAAGGTAGGTAGGAAAATGCTTAACAACAACAAGTAATCAAATAAAAACAAGATATAATTTGAAGCATCAAAACTTAAAGCTTAAATTGACTATTATTTTGCCCACACAAACATGGCTTCATGAGCGCGAATATAACAAATAATTGGTTCATAAAATATGATTTTGTTTAAAATTTCATTGATATTTATAATTTTGCATTGTTCCTACCCATTGTTTATATACAAAATAGCTATTGTAAACATACCAGAGGGCATTATATACTGTGGTTCTGTGTTCCCTGCAAATCCTAATTTTGTATATCTGCGCAAAGAAATATCACATATATTCATACGTTTTTGATAGCATTTTGCAAATTATGACAAAAAACTACCAAAAACTATACAAATGAAAATAAAATACACAAAAAGAGAAACTAGAGCAAGTATAACAACAACCAAGTAACAGAACAGATGAACAATAGTGTGTCTAGTAACGGAGTTGCCAAAGATATAAAGTGGCCACTACAAAACCAATAACAATAGTTAATGTGAAATGAAGATTATTATTCTATAGAGTGACAAGCATTAACATAATTGGAGGGATTTATGAACCTGAGTAAAGAAAGGCAATGAAACTTTTATGTCTACAATTTAGCTGACATTATAAATAAAAGACAGCCATGAAGATGACTGAAAGACAACAAGAAGAAACAAAAAGAACAAAGCTTGATCATGATGATGTATATATAAATGATGTAGATGAAAATCTGTATAAAAGTGAGAAAAGGCATGGTGAAATTTTTTTAACATAGGAGTTGCATTTGCACTTTGAAGCTCCACTATAAATACAGTATACACAGCAAATACGGTAATATGGAAACACTTGCACATTTCTAAAAGAGATTTTCAACAAGCTCCCCACTTTTGTTAAAACTCGATATCTTACAAAGCCTTCAGCTAATTTAAATGGAATATATCTAGTTAGGACACGCTAGTATACTTGGAAAGCTTTTGTGCTACTAAAATGTTACTCACAACACCTTACATTCCCATCACTGAAAATCACTACTTAAAAGCTAGATACTTTTGCACAGGAGCACTTTAACTAATCTTGCGAGACACATTGTAAAAATTCCTGTTTAAAATTTATACCAGTTGAATCTGATCATGTAACACATTTTGCCATGTCTATAATGAAAGCATGTGCCTTTAATACAGATACCGGTAAGTGTTTGCCAGCTCATTGAAAGTCTTTCACATAACTAAGTTTAGTGAAATCTTTTGTACTTCTTTGCTAAGTGTAGCTATTGAGGAAAATTAGGTAAGAGGCTTCATCAAAAGCTTCATCTTAAAATTTACGCATTTCAATTCCAGTTTTCAGTTTTTGTTTCATCATTCATCAATCAATCCTATATACAATTCTACATAATACACTACACCTAAATACATATATATAGAAATACAGCACTACACAAAAATAAACCAAAATTAAAGATTACAGAAAAAGCACTTTTCATGATTGTATTTAAGATTGATTGATTTAGGAGGAGCTCTCTAAATAGGTTAACTAATCAAGAGAGAGCCACCGACCCCCCCCCCTCCCCCCATAGAAATAATAAAACTGCAGACATTTTTTATAAGAATCAAAACAAAATGTTTGCCAGGTTTTTCTGAAGAGACCAAAGGTAAAGCAACAATTTGGAGAGATTTTTTAATCGAGAAACAAGGTTAAGTTAAGAGATTTGAAGAGATCACCTCTAGTTGCCTGGTGAGTTCCAATCTTATGGATAGATGAGTTTGGCTGGAAATAATTGTAAAAACAGGAAGGATATAACCTATTTTTGCCTTATAAACAAACGTAAGAATATTCAAATGCAAAGTATCCTCAAGTTTAAGAATTCTTAATGACTTGAAAATGGGTACAGATGGAGCTGTAAATGGTTTGAATTTGGTACAGCCAAGAAGAATTTTCTGCAGGCGGAATAGAGGATTTAGGAAAGATTCTAAAGTAAGTCCCCATGCTGTGATGCCAGAATTGAGGAAAGACTGCGATGTCAATTGTTGTTTAAAAGCACTTTGTCTGATGAAATTTGGTGTCAGTTTGATAAAATAAACCATTCTTTGCAAGGATTGTCTAAAACTTATATTTACTTAGTTACTACCCCAATATGACCTACAGTAAAACTCTATTAAGCCAAAGCACAGGGGGTTATTCATTTTTAAATCCTATTGGGGGGCTTAGTCTTAATCATATGAAAATAGAAATAGGAAGCATTAAAAGTAAAAACATTATAAGCTATCACTTAATTCTTAAAATTAGCGTTTTCCTTGTTTGACACCAGGGGCTAAAGAGGGGCGCTTAAAAGTAAAGGGGGCTTATTTCAAATTTTTGCTTGAAAGGGGGCTTAATAGAGAGGGTAGAATTAAAAAAGAGGGGAGGGAGCTTTTGGAGGATATGAATTCAATTTTTAAGTCCAGGTATTCATCTTACTAATTCATTGTAATTAAAGGTTTCAAGTTGCTTTTTGCTAAAGAGAATGATTGAATTTGATTTTAGAGAATGGAATTTTTAACATTAGGTAGGTAGAGGCAAAACCTGTGACTTAATGATCAAAATGCTAGTTTTTCTAAAGCAAAATTTATCTTGCATGAATTGCAGTAGATCTATTTATATAACTGTGCAACAATTCATCAGAAAACATCAGATCTGATAAACGTATACGTCGGCTGCCCAAACCGGTTTCCAAGCTAAGCCTGGCGTTTGCTACCTTGCAAAATGACAGCTTTACAACCTCTCTCTCTGCATGCATCTTTAATTGCCAGCACTCCAAATTTCTTCACAAAAACTAATCGAATTCCTTCATTTAGCGCTGGAAGGAATATATGCTACTGGTTTGCTCTAATATACGCAGCAATGATGACCTGACTCGTGGATCTTGCCGGCCTAACAGAGCCAACATCCAGTACTACTACTGGGCGGTGAGCATAACAAAATAAGAACTCTACATTCTGAATTTAGTCTCTTACCCTGTTCCATTGTCTATGACGGCTGCTGGCTGTCGCATCGCCATCCTGATTTTAGCAATTTGCAGTCCAAATGTAAACTTTCTTGTGACTGTCTATTTCCTCATGAGCAACCCCACAGCCAAGCTCACTCCCAATATGGCGGAAGTCAACCAAACAAAAGGACCTGATTGGTTACTTAAAATGGCAGACAGTTTCAAGTGCGTTTTAAACGCGTTTTGACCGCAGATGAGGTGGATGTGGAACTGCCTTCCACATGACAATTTTGAACTTCCAAAAATAAACTCTTTTTTATGAGAACAATTTTACAAGAGAACAAACGAGCCTCAAAATTGGTCAACGTTAAAAACAAATCATAAAAGCTGAGGTTGAGCTACTGTAAAACGTGTAATTTTGAACAATATTGTGAAACCCGCTTAACAATTTCATTCCAAAACGAGGGGTTTTTGCCATCTAGCTGTGCTTTTTTGGGGAATTTTTTCAAGCGTGTCACTAAATAAAGGATGTCTCTTTGTTGGCTATTGCTGAGGCCCCAGTTGGAAACTATATGAATGTTCGAGTTCCAAGCACCAATAGAGACTTGGCGGTGCCAAGGGGCGGTAGGGGGGGTAATTACTTCCCCACTTTCCTGAAATTATAGTCTATATATTTCTTCTAAAAATGGATTAAAAAGCGCTGGGTAGGGGTAGATCAAATTTTCCAAGGAAAGGGACGAATCACTGGAACGAGGAAAAAAAGGTCGTGGTCACACTGGCCACGCCCATTACCCTCCCACTCTGTAATAGCTGGAGCCGCCACTGGCCACGACATACGTACCCTAAAGTCGTCCGGTCTCGATTATGAAAGAAATCGTTGCTTTTTATTTCAGGCCCGTAGACACTGGGGGCAGGGAGAGCAATGCCCCACAGTAATTTGCGAAAATTGCGTTTGAAGATCTTACAAGCGCAGCTTGATCTGACAGCATATCGTAAGGCAGGTATAGAAAAAGCTATATTTCTATTCATGAACGCCCTGGAGCGTAAGAAAGAAGAGCGTAAGAAACAAGACCTGGTGCATTCAGCCCTGGTATTTTAGCAACTAACCGAATAGATGCTTTTCCCTCAATTTCAAGCAAAGGGTAGTATAGAGAAAATGCTTGTTTTCGTCTCCCCATCACCCCGCAATCGCACACTGGACCAAGAAAAACAAAGTTCTCCAGATCTATGTTCATTTGTTGCGCTAAATCGTAGACGCTGTTTTGCTAGATTCCTTACCCCCCACAATGTCATGTACATTATAAGTCAATTTCTTTGGGGGTCTAATAATAGTAAATAGCTTACGCTTGAACTCCTAAATCGAATTTGCACTTTCTTACTCAAGCAGGAGTGCTTATTTCAGAAAGTGTATTTGAAAAATACGATATAGAAAAACGAGCTGTCCGGAATTGTGTTCATAATAAGCAAGAGGAGTAGAGGAGACAGACAATGTCAAATAGAAAAAACGATGGAAAAATCACAAGTCTATAATTTCATCAATGAATCTTAAGCTTTCATAAGAAAATGGCTTTGAAATCTTTTAACATGTTTCTATTTACAGTATAAATATAATAAAAAAGACAGTGGCTGATAATTGATAATTCAAAAAGGTATAAAATAAAATGATGTAAATTTTAGGGAAGATATTATCTCAAAATGAAATGATGTTCTTCTAATGAGGATAAGTGTCTTTTAGATCCACAAGAAAAGATGATAGATGATTTCTCTTCTAAGACGTGAATATATGCAACGCAGCAGTTATGCTGATCGAAAGATAGTTAAAAAGGGTCTTTTTATAGTTTTCACCGTTACAATGGAAAGCAAATAATTCTCATCAGAAGACATAACTACTATAAATACACATAAATAACAATAAAAATGCTTTTTCCAAAACATATTTGCAAAATATACTGTTATCTCACATTTTCAAATCATTTACCTTTATAGTTTACTCACAAGTCAAAAGACCAATAAATAAAAGCTTTTTACAAATTTAGGACATATTGATATCCAGATATTAATAGTGATATGAATTTTTCCTAAAAGCATCACTCTTAACAGCAGTGAATTTGATAGAAAGTGTCTTCAAAATGAAACAAACAATGGAAGAAATTCATGGAGTAATATAACTTTCAATCAGCCTCTTTGAACACTGTGCTTATTTTTGACAATCTTTGACAAATGTCTCTTGCCTGCATTGGCTCTAGTGACTTTTGCTAACTTCAAGCTCTTCGACTGCTTCTTACTGACAAAAACTCTCTTCTTCAGATTGTTGACTTTTCTAGTACGCTCGTCTCCAAGAGTTCCAGCGATTCCTTTCCTTACAATAGTTGAATCTCGCTTAGATTCATCGACAGGAGCACTGCTATGACTCAGAGTGGTATAACTTGACTGGCTGACAGAAAATTCATCATCATAGTTTCCAAAAGCTTTATTTTTGGTATCAGATGACTGCTCATCTCCATTTTTCTTGCCATCCTTTTCACCAAAACGATGTTTTTGATTCTTAGATTTGCCGTTCTCTTTGCCCCCATTGGCGTCATTGCCAAACTTATGGTGATTTCGCTGGTTGCCCCCTTTCTTCTTTTTGTCATCATCATTTCCCTTATTTTTGCCATCGTCTCCAAAACTTTGTTGATAGGCTTGGTTACCTCCTTCTTTGTCTTTTCCATCATCGTTTCCTTTGCCTTTCTCACCATCTCCAAAACGTTGTTGATCAGCTTGGTTACTTCCTTTTTTGTCTTTTCCATCATCGTTTCCTTTGCCTTTGTCACCATCTCCAAAAGGTTGCTGATAACCTTGGTTACCTCCCTTTTTGTCTTTTTCGTCATCATTTCCTTTGCCTTTGTCACCATCTCCAAAACGTTGTTGATAGGCTTGGTTACCTCCTTGTTTGTCTTTCCCATCATCATTTCCTTTGCCTTTGTCACCATCTCCAAAACGTTGTTGATAGGCTTGGTTACCTCCTTGTTTGTCTTTTCCATCATCATTTCCTTTGCCTTTGTCACCATCTCCAAAACGTTGTTGATAGGCTTGGTTACCTCTTTGTTTGTCTTTGCCATCATCGTTTCCCTTGCCTTTGTCACCATCTCCAAAACGTTGCTGATAACCTTGGTTACCTCCTTTTTTGTTTTTGCCATCATCATTTCCCTTGTTTTTGTCATCATCTCCGAAACGTTGTTGATAAGCTTGGTTACCTCCTTTTTTGTCTTTTCCATCATCGTTTCCTTTGCCTTTGTCACCATCTCCAAAACGTTGTTGATAGGCTTGGTTACCTCCTTTCTTGTTTTTGTCACCATCGTTTCCCTTGTTTTTGTCATCGTCTCCGAAACTTTGTTGATAAGCTTGGTTACTTCCTTGTTTGTCTTTTCCATCGTCATTTCCTTTGCCTTTGTCACCATCTCCAAAACGTTGCTGATAACCTTGGTTACCTCCCTTTTTGTCTTTTCCATCATCATTTCCTTTGCCTTTGTCACCATCTCCAAAACGTTGTTGAAGGGCTTGGTTACCTCCTTGTTTGTCTTTTCCATCATCGTTTCCTTTGCCTTTGTCACCATCTCCAAAACGTTGCTGATAACCTTGGTTACCTCCTTTTTTGTCTTTTCCATCATCATTTCCTTTGCCTTTGTCACCATCTCCAAAACGTTGTTGAAGGGCTTGGTTACCACCTTCTTTGTCTTTTCCGTCATCATTTCCTTTGCCTTTGTCACCATCTCCAAAACGTTGTTGATTGGCTTGGTTACCTCCTTGTTTGTCTTTCCCATCATCATTTCCTTTGCCTTTGTCACCATCTCCAAAACGTTGCTGATAACCTTGGTTACCCCCTTTTTTGTTTTTGTTACCACCGTTTCCCTTGTTTTTGTAATCGTCTCCGAAACGTTGTTGATAGGCTTGGTTACCTTCCTTTTTGTCTTTTCCATCATCATTCCCTTTGCCTTTGTCACCATCTCCAAAACGTTGCTGATAACCTTGGTTACTTCCCTGTTTGTCTTTTCCATCATCGTTCTCTTTGCCTTTGTCACCATCTCCAAAACGTTGCTGATAACCTTGGTTACCTCCTTGTTTGTCTTTTCCATCATCATTTCCTTTGCCTTTGTCACCATCTCCAAAACGTTGTTGATAGGCTTGGTTACCTCCTTTTTTGTCTTTTCCATCATCGTTCTCTTTGCCTTTGTCACCATCTCCAAAAGGTTGCTGATAACCTTGGTTACCTCCTTTTTTGTCTTTTCCATCATCGTTTCCTTTGCCTTTGTCACCATCTCCAAAAGGTTGCTGATAACCTTGGTTACCTCCTTTTTTGTCTTTTCCATCATCATTTCCTTTGCCTTTGTCACCGTCTCCAAAACGTTGTTGAAGGGCTTGGTTACCTCCTTCTTTGTCTTTTCCGTCATCATTTCCTTTGCCTTTGTCACCATCTCCAAAACGTTGTTGATTGGCTTGGTTACCTCCTTGTTTGTCTTTTCCATCATCATTTCCTTTGCCTTTGTCACCATCTCCAAAACGTTGCTGATAACCTTGGTTACCTCCTTTTTTGTCTTTTCCATCATCATTTCCTTTGCCTTTGTCACCATCTCCAAAACGTTGCTGATAACCTTGGTTACCTCCTTTTTTGTCTTTTCCATCATCATTTCCTTTGCCTTTGTCACCATCTCCAAAACGTTGTTGATAGGCTTGGTTACCTCCTTTTTTGTCTTTTCCATCATCATTTCCTTTGCCTTTGTCACCATCTCCAAAACGTTGTTGATAGGCTTGGTTACCTCTTTGTTTGTCTTTTCCATCATCGTTTCCCTTGCCTTTGTCACCATCTCCAAAAGGTTGCTGATAACCTTGGTTACCTCCTTTTTTGTCTTTTTCATCATCATTTCCTTTGCCTTTGTCACCATCTCCAAAACGTTGTTGATAGGCTTGGTTACCTCCTTGTTTGTCTTTTCCATCATCATTTCCTTTGCCTTTGTCACCATCTCCAAAACGTTGTTGATAGGCTTGGTTACCTCCCTTTTTGTCTTTTCCATCATCATTTCCTTTGCCTTTGTCACCATCTCCAAAACGTTGCTGATAACCTTGGTTACCTCCTTGTTTGTCTTTTCCATCATCGTTTCCCTTGTTTTTGTCATCGTCCCCAAAACGTTGCTGGTTACCCTGGTTACTGTCTTTTTGGTTTTTGTCATCTACTTTTCCCTTATTTTTTTCGTCACCTCCAAATTTTTGTTGATAACTTTGGTTGTCAGCATTTTTAGCTTTGTCATTACTTCCTTTGTCCTTGCTGTCATCTCCAAAACGCTGTTGATAGCCCTTGTTGTCTTCTTTTTTGTCATCATCATTTCCTTTGCCCTTGTTGTTATCACCAAAAGGTTGCTGGTAGCCCTGGTTGCCAGCATTTTTGTTTTTGTCTCCACCACTATCCTTCGTTTTGTCTTCATCCCCAAATTTTTGTTGATTGCCTTGTTTGCCAGTATTCTTAGCTTTGTCATTATCATTTCCCTTGCTTTTGTCGTCATCTCCAAAACGTTGCTGGTTACCCTGGTTTCCAGCAGTTTTGTCTTTACTGTCCTCATTTGCTTTGCTTTTGTCGTCATCTCCAAAACGTTGTTGATTGCCTTGACTGCCAGAATTTTTGTTCTTCTCATTGTTTTCTTCTTGGCTACCTCCAAATCTCGGTGGTTTGCTTTCTTCAGTGGTTTGACCACCGAATCTTGGTCCATCTTTGTCTTTGTTTTCTTTTTCAGCCATGTCATTAACTGCATTTACTTTTGTTTCCTCATTTTCATTTGACTTTGAATTTGTAACGCTGTCAAATACCTTGAAGGAAGTCAAAAGCTGTCCAAGATCTGGTTGCCTTCTCGTTGCTGTATCGCTATAGTCATGGGTGTGATCATTTGTGTTCTCGAATTTTCGTATAATGCTTCTTGCATGTGCTTTGCGTCCCTTCTTTACGTGACTTGCATCTGAAAATTTATTGCATATTTGTTACAGACTTGCTAATAAATCAAGAGCAAAGAACTCCTGTATGGTTATTCCAACGTTGACTCTCATACCGTCAAGGAAATTTCCTGGTCGACAAATAATGTGCTAGACTAGCTCATAACTGCTTTGATAGAAAATCAAATTAATGCATTTTCTATATAAAAAGGAACTTCATTTCAAACAATTTCATTGACATTCATTTTCATAAATTGTTGATGCCAATTGTATGATTTATTCTACAAAGGCCGAAGTATCTGCAAAAAATTGTAAAAGTCGTCGATTAATCTCGTAAAATTGTAAAAGTCGTCGTCTTTTATCAAGCACCGAATTGCTGCTAAAATCAATCAATTCAAAAATGTTGACTAAAGTGAGCCATAAGTTCAGTGTTTATCATTAATTTATGAGTATATGTCAAAATTCAGTGCTTATTTCTTAAATTTAAGCAATCACTGTGTAGTTGGCAAGCAATGCACAATGTAATTAGAACTCTGTGCCTGTTTGTTTGTTTATTTGTTCATGTGCTTGTTTAACAGTTTACTATGTCAAACAGATTTTATTCAAAACATTTAATCTTGGCAAATCCACACATGCCAACTTACCGTTTTGAAGCAAGACACCAAAAAGTACAAAGAACAAAATTGGAGCAACCATCTTGAACATGATTAAAAATCAAGTTTGTTACTTTTCCGCGGCTACAAAGCTCCATAAACAAATATTTTGAACGTAAACTTTATTTTTGCACAAGGTCAACGATTATACGCAAAATACAAATAGGAACGAGTGAAGCGTGACAGCTTTTGTCTAATATACCTGGTAGGTTCGCAAGGTGACCGTGTGGAACGAGAGATGGAAACAGCAGCAACAACAGCACGGAGCAAAATTCACGCTTTAACAAAACATATGCAAAATCCTTGACCGAACTTTCCATTTCTGAAAAGCTAGGTGAGAGATTTGCAGTACGCTCCTATTCACAAGAACACATTTATACATTCTGCACGGTCTATTCACAAGAACACATGGGGTCTGCATCCTATCTTTTTGAGCACATCAAACTGCCAACCTTTTTCAATTTTTCATGCTGGTATCACAACTAGCAGCGATATTATTAGAATAAATGCTTTTAGGGCCTGGGACCCAATGCAACGGTCTAAAAATAGCACTTGGGGACATTTTCAGTCGAGGTCTGCATCTTATCTTGATCAGTGCCCAAAACTACCCTGTGGACGAGGATTCATGCTGATATCCAACTTTGCACAACTCTCTCAAAATCTGGGACTAACAGCCCTGACTATTAATAACAACCCCGAGGCTCGATATGCCCAAAAAGTCAGAAAAACGGAACGACATGTGAAGCCGTAAATGAAAGTCAGCGGAAAAAAATCTTTCTCTTGTGTTAACAATAGTCAAATGAGCAGATTTTATTAGCAAATCATCCGTGCTACTGAAGATATAAGAAAAAACTGATTTTTAGTGGTTTTGAAAACCAATGTAGTGTTGTAAAAAACTCAATGTTGGAGTGGACACAATATAAAGAACAAATGGACAGATCTTCAAATTAACCAAAGAATAAGATTAGCAAGCCTCGTCAAAAATCATTTGTTTCTTATGCGTGTAGCGCAACCAACCCAAACCCTTTTTTACGCCTAATTGACATCGAATCCTAATAAGTTTCCCAAATTAGAATTGAAACTATTGCAAAATAACGAAGACTTGCAAAATATCCAAATCTACCTTCAAAGAAATTATTTATACAATTATTTATACAGAAATTTTTTGCGACCACGCCCTTTAGATTATCTTAAAATGCATTTTAAAATATTTATTACAGTTGTTTGCTTGTAGTCTATTAAAAAAATTAATTTTATTTGAAACATCTCCCCCCCCCCTCCGAGGTACTAATTTTATTCCAGCTTCCGTAAGATTAACTTTCGGAAATGCGTGTTAACAAAAATTGAATGTCGGATGCAAAATTTCCAACTTCAGAGAAAATACGGACAAGATAAGTAAAAAAAACAGCAAATCTTCAACAGCATTCTAGGGAAAATCGCTCTCTCTATCTTTAAAATGTTCAATTAGTTTATAGCAATCAAATATATTATTATAGCAATACTATTAATTAGACTGAAGCAAAATAATTGTGTCTGTCATGATATACTATATTTAACCTTTGTCACAACCATCCCATTCAATATGACATCAGGTTTGTCTCCAGCGATGAAATGGACCATGTTGAAAACACATAAAAAAGTGAAGATAACGAGGCTTGACTACAATTTTAAACAATATATAAAGGCAAAGCAGCGACAAGAAAAAGAGCATTGTTCTCACTTTTATTAAAATAAAAATAAATGTATGACTACAAAGTTACCATTCTTGAAAGAAAATCTTGAGCAAAACAAAAACCGCCTTATTTCTGTGTTTAACAAAATTACATATTTGAGGGACAGAATAAATACATGTCAATCAAACTTTCTTGTTCCCACATGACATAATTAAATAAAAGAATGATCATATCTAGAGCCATAAAGGATAAGTAGTACTCTAAACTGAGTTGAACATCAAAAGGTTTTTGACTTTGCTCAGATTGAATCATTTCTTAATAGGAGAATAAAATTTCAAAATTATTTGTGGGATAAAAAAATCACATCGCACAGCCCCAACTTTTCAATTAAATCATTAGACACTTGTTAAGTCTGACCCTACATTCTATCAATAATTATAAAGCAGGCTAAAATAGACACTGTTAAAAAAATTGCTCTCTCCTCATTTTCTGTTCTCTCTCCTCAGCTAGCTTAGCTATTGAGAGAATTCCTTGATAATAATGCCCCTTCGTACAAATCCTCTGACTTAAAACATTGCTGCAAATTGTTTAATATTAAAAGGTGTTTCTAGCGGGACTTCTTTCAATCAGTTATGGAGTAAAAGAAAACATATACATGGAGACTATTTAATTGATCAGTTGGAACAGTATCAGTGGACAAAACAAGACCAATGAGCAAAGTATAAAAAAGACTAAGGAAGACAATACAATGATGTCTCAACACTTTAATCTTCTTCACTAGATTCTTCATTCAATGCAAAATCTTCAGTTAAGTCATACAAATAAATACCATCCTTAGACCTAGATGCTTGAACATACCCCGCAGGGGTATAATGTTTGGATCCTCTACACTGCAAAATGATTCCTATTAGTGACACGATTACAAAAATAGTTATCAGAGCTACTATTGTTATTTTGAAAGAAAGGATATCAAAGACTCTCCGTGTCTTTAGTGCTTTAACTAAGAAATGTTCAACTTCAGATAAGGAACCATTATTAGGAGATGGTTCGATGCCAAGAACACTACACAGCAGTGCATAAATATGTACATTAGAGAATGTCTTGCCTGTGTAGTTCTTTTTAAATACAGGACCAGCTGCAATAAATATACCATGCATTGATTTATAACTGTTCAGGTAGCCATGATTGCCAGTTGTGTGTGTAACCACTGTCCTATTTAAAGTTATCAAATATCCTTCATCTGCAATAGCAAGAATTCTTTGAACTCTGCGATTTTCTTTGTAGTGCAGTTCTGTGGGTATTTCTTCCTTCAAATAAACTGTTAAATGTGGGACTCTTTTCAACTGGTTGAATACCTTTCCAGTGAAATTTGCCTTTGGTATAATTGATGCAAATACATCTATATTCACTGCACTATACCAGCTTTGATCTATGAAATCATTCAAAGCGATTTGATGATTTGGTTCAATACTTGCCATGCCATGGTCACTAACAATTACCAGATTCACCTACAAAAAAGAACAAGGACTAAGGCTAAGCTTACATCTTACAGACAATTTCAGTTGTGTAGTTTGGGGGTAATGTGGCATAATGCCGTTAGGCTTCTTAAAATGTTTGAGCTGCAGCATTATACTACCTACCCAAGCAGTGACATTATGCTTCTTAAATATCACTATCATATTAGATACTAGCAACAAACAATCAAGCGAAAATTTTTATTAGAAAACATAGCAGATAAATTGGTAAGGTTTTAAATGTTTGTCTTGACAAAGGTTCAAGTGAGTAAAAAAGTGATTAAAGTCATATGAAGAGTTCGCAATTGCATTTTGGACATTTGATTTATGCAAACTGGGCATGCATTGTTTGAAGGTCCTTTTTGCTTGTTTGAAGGTCCTTGTCATTGGTCAAAATAGAGAGCCAGATTATAGAAAAAGCAAATGAATATGGCTACCTAAGTCAGCTAATGATATCTGTAAACAAAACAAATAGAAGAATTGAAAGAAAAATAGCTACAGGATGGCCAAGATTTGGGCAATTTGTCAATTCATGAGAATTAGGAAGGAAAAGAGTAATAGATGGTGCCATACTTCTGGCAATAAGATATGGTGTTAAAACATGGGCACTGGCATCAATTGGCAGTGGCACAGAGAAATATGGGAATAGCAATGTTTAACATCACATGGACAAACCGAAACTAATGGACAAATGAAAGTTTATGGTTACACACTAAAGGTTTTGACATTGTAGTAAACTCAGATAAATATAGGTGGCAAGTGGGCAAGCTATGCCGCATGGATGGAAGGAAGAAGGTGGGCAAAGAAGATAATTAAGTGGGTAGCAATTTGAATAAAGTGGATGCCAAAGACTTAAAAAGAAATGAAAAGATGATCTGCAGAACAGTGCATATATCACTAGAATGAGATAAAATTTGCATTTTGCAAACAATGCCACTACATTAATTGAATTAATTGCTTAAGTTTAATAGCAGTTTTCAGTAATCAATTTATTTATTACACAGTTAATACATCTAACTATTTGGTACTTCCAAAGGTGCTTATAGATGAAGTATAGATCAAAGATCAAAGGAAGTTCAGAATTTTCAGCAACATTTACCTAATTGGTTACAACTATAAACAAATTGAAATGCTACTTTGAAATATAAGTGTAACTTTATCAACTTACAAAGTCAAGAAACCTGTTCTCTTTTAATTTCTTGAGGAAAACACCAAGGAGCTTGTCAAGTTGTAAAAGCACTTTGGTGACTTCTATTGAATCAGGGCCATGTTTATGTCCAGTAGCATCTGGTTCGCTAATGTAGCAAGCTATGAAATTAGGGGGATTTTCTTCTTTCAAAAGTCTAACGATAAGATCAAAGCGATCTTCAAAGGGGTAGCTGCCATTGTAAATTGGAAAATAAAAGTAGGGAAGTTGTCCATTGTACTTAACATTTGAACCAACCCAAAATATTGCAGCACTCTTCCGTTTTTTATTGTTACCTTTCTTCTCAGATTTGAAAGTGTTATTATTTTCGTCGCGATGCATTTCATTCTTTATCCATATTGGTAAAGCTGCATCCCACCATTTTGACTCTGTATTATTTGGGTAGAAAGTTTCATTAAAAACTGGATCAAACATTTTATTTGCGACTATGCCATGTGTTTCTTCATGAACGCCAGTTACAATTGTAAAATGATTTGGGAAGGTTTTCGTAATAAAGCTACTTTGAAGGCTGTCTGCTTTCACGCCATTTTCCACGATATAATTGAAATTTTCCAGTTTTGTGCGGTCAAAATAATCCCATCTAAAACCATCAAAAGAAATTAATATAACAACCGGAGTCTTAAAAGGATTCTCATGGCTGCTTTCATTTTGTCCAAGAGGCGAACATTCTATTATTCTACTACACGCAGTCAATATCAAAATAAAAAGAATGTCAAATGGCCTCATATCTGAAGTGAAGACTTCTGGCTTGGGCCTAGCAAGCAGGCTTCGGGAATGTTGACTTTTTCAAGATAATATTTCCCTTGCTTGTTCTCTCATCGCGTGAAAACTATCCACCAGAATATTCCAACCACTTACGCTGTCATTAAGCACAATTTCGTCCACAGTGCAACTTTATTATGGTCAGATAGTCAGGTAGTCGGATAGTCGTGAATATTTACAAACAGAAGAAGTTAACAGCCTCGATCTCGATGTCAAAATTAATTGTTGCGCCCCCACAGAGGTAACTCTAGTTACAGTAGCGGGAAACGCGGCTGGGGGCACAGGCCCCCCTGTTTGGAAAAAATATGAAAAGTGCCCTTCTTTGGAAAAAAATATTGCGTGTACTATTTTCAAAGCCAGATATTTTTCCTTTAGACGCCAAGTAAAAGAACTTAAATCAAGGCGTTGCTCCAGTGATTCTCAATTTCTAACAACATTTATTGCGAAGGAGACTGTCTCTTTGGCGAGAAAAATTTCCTCAGTGTGTTGCCAGTTGTTTCTCAGCTGGTTTGACACCGTATTCTCTCTAATGAACGCCGGGGTAACTCATTTTATTTTTTTGTCTCAGAAAAGTGGCGCTCATTAGAGAGGGGTGCTCATTGGAGAAGGGCGCTCATTGAAGATAGATAGATATCCACCAATAAAAACTGGGCTTTGGAATTCAAACGATCATTGTTTTTACAAAAATTAATCTTGAATTTGCATCACACTTGTTAAAGCAAAAAAAATGGCAAGATGGTAATTTCTTCCGAGTCGAAAACCTCGTCGATTTGCATAAACACTGGCGTAGCATCTTGAATATCTGAATTTCCAATGCCATTTCTAATGAGCGCTCATTGGAGATTTTTGCTCAAAAAGGAAGCGCTCATTAGAGAGAATACGGTAGGTCGACCAGCGTACTACTACACACTTTATATAATCTCAGAGAATTCAATTGGTCTAAGGATAACAATTTAGCTGTTTATTTTATGTCTTGCTAAATTTTGGAAGAGATAGAGACTGAAAACTCGCTTTGAATTATATAAAGACTAAAATTTACTTTAAAATAGACAGAGCTTAAAAATTCGATAATTCCTATCAATTTTGAACACTATGTTTTTGGTCTAACTTGTAAGTTTTTGTTACTTATATATGAATGATTGCATTAATATGGGATTATTTTTTTGGTGTGTTGTAATTAATTGGAATATTTGACGAATATAATGCACTTGCTACAAGTACGGGGAAGAATGTGTTCCTGCCGCGATCTTCATTTACAATAAAAATCAAAAACAAAAAAAAGTAAATCGAATTTGAAAGAAATCATATTCGTTTATGTATATCTTTCATCAATATTGATGAAAGATAAACATAAACGAAAAATTTCAACGTCCATGAGGAATTATACATTTAAGTATGCCCAAGAGTGCGAGACCCCTAAATGGAGCACATAGCCATTTATGCTGTGTTATTTTTTCTAAATTTCTGAATTACCATAAAAGCTGTCCTATTTCGGCAACAACCAATGTTACAAATAAATATATGTTTGTGCTCATTATATTCCTTTTGGCCCCCCTGCTCAAGCCTGCGTCCGGCAGCCCTGCTTTTGAAATAATTTTCAATGAGCTTCCTTTGTAATAGATAACAAAAATTTAAGGCCTGAGATCTAATTAGATTGAAAATTGCAAAATGCTGCAATCATGTTTTACCCGAAAAAACTGCTAAAGATCCATTAATTTATATCAAGGCAAAAGTCAATGATAAAAGCTTCAACGTAAAATTTCTAAGAAATGTTCCCGCACTTATGATTAAACATAAACTACGATCTGGGCCTTTAAAAAACTAGTTTAGTAAAAACTAGTAAAAATAACTCTTTTTATGAAATTTCCCAAAATCCATTGAATTGAACCTAAATTTCCTTCTCAGCTCACTGGGATGAGACGGATTACAATTTTTAAAAAGATCCTAGCAGTAATAATCTCTCTTTACTTGGACGTTTCTTTCAAAGAACCTAATCCTATTTGTGAAATATAGAATTTTCAAAGACAAGGATTGGTTTATGCTATTTGCTTTACATCTTGTATGGCTGTAAGCAGTCATTTAAAGCTTGGATTCAGCCTTAACTGCGGTGATTTTAAGTTTTCAGATTATTGGTGCAAATGACCTTGGAATAGAATTCTATAGTCTGTTATAGTTTTGTTACAGTTCAGCGAGTAAAAAAAGATAAATGCATAAACGAAATGAAATGCCCGCTCCCTCCAGCTCAAATATACTGGAAATATTGAATAGGCAGGAAAAGAAACCACAACAACTCACTTATAAACAAATAACAGGAAACATACACATCCTTAATCTTTGCATGTATTGGAGGAAATGGAGAATGAAGGTACCACTTACTTCAAATTGCTCGTCTTAAAACTGAGTGACAAAGTAGAAATAAATACAGTAGAATCTGGTTATAATCACACCGAATGTACCTTGAAGACTTGTGACTGTAATCAAAATGTTACTGTAAATGGAGCCCAATTTAATAGTTTTGCATAACTGGTTCGAAATTTTATGTGACTGTATCAAGTAGTTTGAGTTTAAGAGTGACTATAGGCTGAGAGAACTGTATGCATATAATACAAGTTAGATTAATATACAAGATAGATCAGTGTGCATATAAACTCTCATTTATGGCGCTAAGGTAATGTCTTATGTATCTGAGAGGCACTACATAGGTGCAAGAAAATAAGAGAAGACACCAATATTGTAGATTATTTGGGATGGCATGCAATGAAGCTTCAGTTAAAGCACAATTTATACTTTTAGTCTTTCTGTTGGCTTTTAGACAATAAGACATGTTTGGCGTAGGCATTTGCATTTGCCTTTGCTACACGTATTTGCATTTGCTACAAGTAGAAATAAAAGTATCACGATTTGAAAGAGTTAGAAAGAAAATATAAGACATAACTCTACAAACAGAAACTGTAAATCTGTGTTGGCGTGAAACTGCCCAAATAAAATGCGGCCCAGCCCAGCTATAGGTCCACAATTGGGTCTTATCTTAATCTTGCTGTTTATAAATCTATATACGTACATTAAAACAAAAACCCCAACTTTATTCGATTCTTCAACTATTAATGTGATTGCTATTTGGCCAAAAACAAGGCCATTTGCCTCTTTGTTCTCTTGAATGTATCTTTGCTTTTGCAACGAAAAGTCCAACGTCTGATTTAGGTACTTTGTTAATGGCATTGTGATACACGTAATTGATATCAGTTAATTCGAATGTTATTTTGGAGGTTATTGCGTGATTTTCAATCTATAGAAATTGTAAATCGCCTTCCTCTTCAAACACAGTACACTATCACACCGTTATTGTGAGACGAACACGAAAACGAAAAATGAATAAAGAATCTTGGTGCATGGTAGAAGTTAATGAAAAGCAAACAATTGCACATTCTCAGAAGAAGCATTTTCAGGACTCCTCAGAAAGCAATGTCTTTCGAGATGCAGAGCCGTTGCATCACAAAATTCGCTTGGTAAATTTCAATGTAGCTAACAGAATCAAGGAGAAAAGACATTTCAATGAAACATGCAAGTGTTGTTTGTTTAAATTATACTTAGAAGTTGTTGTTATTATTATTGCAAATCGTTCAGTTACTTTCTCTTGGCCACTTGCATGAAAGAATATATCAAATGAGAATTACAATTGTATTACACTGAGTTACGTTATAGGACAACAGATTTGCAAATGTCCTGCTCCTTTTTATTCAAATTTCATGCGCGTGTATATAACATGCACCTGTACAAAATTTCTGTAATTTTATTGGCTTTAGTGATATTCTTTAAAATTATTGTGAAACATTTTTAAAAAACCAATGTTCGTTTTGATATTTTAACTATTCTAGTACCAATATAGCCTTTAATCTTTTAGATGTTTCAGCATGGAAGCCGTAATCTGAGGTGATGTTGAAGAAAAGAGGAACCTTGTCAACTCATCGAACAGCATTCTTTGAAAAAGTAAAAATAAACAGTTTTCATAATCGTCTAGGAATGATGATTTCTAAAACATGTTAGATAATTAAACTAATAAAGTTGCTTTTTTCTTGTTCATTTTGTCACTATTCTGATAACGTCAAAAATAGCAAGGTAATGTCTTTGGTTGGCCTACAATCCCAGGTAAAAGTAACTGAGACATTTCAAAAAAAGCTTATGTTTTCGCTTCTCTTCGGAAAATAGATATTGCATGTTTTCGAATCACAAATAATAGAGCTACTAATCCAACAGTGATCTGAGGAAAGGAGGAGGGAATAAAATTATACAGTTGTAAATAAAAGTAGAAATTGCAAAAGCTGCCTTTGGACACAAAATTTTTTCGGGATCGTAGCTTTAAAATACATCCTTATTGAGCAGTGCCGGACCTACCGCTCAGAATGACCACACTTTATGACTCGTACGCCTGAAATTACAGAGCTACAAAGGTCTGAAACTTTTTTGGCATTCTAACGGTTTTTTCACTTGAGATCGAGTGTCTCTTAGGCCATCGCATATTTGAGGTAACTAAAGACCAATGCATACTCGCTGGCAAGGATTCTTACTACAGCGAGCCTGAAAAAAGAGACAATTACTGGCACAAAAACTTGTTAGAACACAATACAATCCAGATGACAACATAAAATGAGAATCAAAGTATCGAAAATTATACCAAATGAATATCCAGTGCAATTGCCGATGTCCTCTTGCCCAGTAAGAATACAACATTCAAAGTCTGACAAAAAGAGGATTGGTTTTAGAGTAGCTAGATGCAATCGAACATATAGGTATGTGTTTATAATCAGTGTAAGCCAAGAATGATTTCTGAAAACTTTCGCGAAGATCCTGTGATTTGATGTCGTCTGTTCCCAGATCTTGCCAATGTTTATCAGCTGCTTTTAGTTTCTCATCGCGCACTCTCTTGTAAAAGTTTGTGGTGATGCTGCTTACCTAGAGAAACAAGAAAAGTAGAAGCTGAGTTCCCTTAGAAATGGGAGTCCATACCAAATCCAAGAGATACTTAGTGCAGTAAGGCATTCTTGATGGCATAGCTTTTTCTTAATGTTTTTAGCTGCCGGTCAAGCATTTCGTCTATCTTCTAAAATATACTGACTGATTATGGAAATGGTCCATTTTCTTAAGCAATTGAATGATAATTGGGCTAGGGACAAGAGTGCAGTGCTACGAAAAGAACCAGGGGTACTCTCCAAAAAAAATTAAAAAATGGCAAGAAATAGAAATGCTGTGTGGTCCCCATAAGTCCCCCGTCTCTACATTTTAGACTAGAGAGGCAACTGTATGTTTGCATTGAAGGCATTGTCTCAAGGCCTAGAATATTTTGGTCCAGAAGTAAGTTTCTTTATATTCATATTGCAACAAAAATGTTTTTACATTGCAGCAAAAGAAAATCATTTTAAAATGCAACAGCTCTCGTGGCTTTAAAATCTTAATTTTCAATTTTCACAAAGTAGAACAAAATAACATTTCAATGTTGCATTTGGAATTTACTTGAAGACATATATGGCAATATTTTTAGCAGATACTCAGATAATAAGAGACTTGCCTGTTTTCTTATCAGCTTCAAATCATCAAAAGTGAGATCTTGCGCAAGTTTTGCTTTGATTTGTTTGTTCTTGCCATTCCCATTGGATGTCAGTTCTGAAATTGTTGTCAGTTGTGGTAGATTTACACCAGGGCATGTCAACCCCAACGTTCTTATTTCTTTGGACATGGTTCCCCTTCGTATGCACTTTTGTTTACGAATGTGCTTCTGCATTGTCTAAGGAGGAAGACATATAGGTTATTGATATGAAGATTGAACAAATAAGACGAGTAAACCGTGAAATCAGGCCAGCAGTCAGAATATTTTGAGGGGGATTTTAATCTCTTCTACAAGAAGAATCCGCTTGCTTTAACCGATTATGCATCTGTTCAAGTACAGTAAGTGTTCAAGTAAAACCTGCATTTAGGAAACTCACTTTCAATACGACTGCAGGCTGACTAATTCGAAGTTATGTTCCAAAATGTAAAAAAAACTGTAGAGCCTGGATTTGCTCCAGTTTCGTATAAATGTAAGATAAAAAATAACTGTAAGAAGCGGTTTTACAGAATCAAACAGGCATTCTTTTGACTTACTGCATTTGAGACACTGCTCTGTTGCTTTTAGTCAAATTTGTGAAAGGTCATTACTTTCCAAGTTGTTTGTGCTACTTTTGTTCTTGTTATAAAAGCTCATTTTAAAACAAAATCATCAGCCTGATCCGAAAAAGAGTTTCGTTGCAGGTTTTTACTCCAGAAACTACTTGTTACTTTAGGCCCATTTTCCTTCATTAGGCCCACTTGTTACTCAAGTTATTTTTTGTCCAATTCTGTCCAATAAATTTCAATTTTCCATCAATTTTCTCCATATATAGCACTCTCACAACTTTCTTCGAAAAAGTAAGTGGTTGCATCACATTCAGCTTAGTCTGTAGCAGCATTTGTGGAGAGGGGGCAGGCTTATTTAGCTTAAATGTGTTTATCTATGTACAGTTTCCACTTTGGCTGCATCATAGCCTATTCGAAGGGTTATTAGCTGCGAGGCTTGTTTTCAATCAAGGTCCTGTCTAAGATTGGTAAAACATGCTTTTCTAGCGGTGGCATTTGAAATAGATTTTCAGTGAAACGGAAATTTAGTGATCAGCCGGCCAGATTCTTATTACGGGAATGTGCCCCGTGCCCCGTGATCAACATTGCATACAAACTCAATGCTTAAAACAGTTTTAGCTAAAATAACTACTTACTTAAATACCAAGGAAAAAATTTATTGCTAAAAATACTGCTCTTACATTAGAAAAGTACACACTAAATACGTTTAAAGCGACATACCAAAAACTGGAGATAGAGTGAGTCCCTTCGATTTCTGGGTTTTGAAGGCGTTACACATGCCATGAATTTCAATCTTATTCTGCCACGCTCGTTACGATCAAGGTGGTTATCAGCTGGAACAACCTCATCTTTGCCCTGTCAGAGTTTGGTAAGATAAAATCTCTTTGGTTTCTTTCCATATCAAAATGGCTTCTTTAAAGAAGATTTAGCTGTCTTTAAACGATTGAATCGAGTCCTTTATTAGCAATGCTTTTACAGTCAATAAAACATAAAAGCTGCTTTAATGGATTGTAAAGACTGAAATGAAAACGCATTGTTGCAACTATGGATGCAATTGGCTTTAATAGGATCCTCAGGAGAAGCGATCCTAGGCCCCATCCCAGCGGCACCTACAATTGCTTTACACCAGTTTTAACGGTTCCTCCGCATAAAGAAAAACTACTTTTCTCCTTGAAGACTGCAGGTTATCATACTGCAACAAGACCGCTGCATACTTAATTGCTAAAGAATACATCATTTTATTCTATTGCCAAAATTTTGAAATTGTACTCAAGTTTGAGCAAAAGAATAGAACACAATGAGGCTATTGCTATTATTTATCGAAATACATATGCGGGTAACAAGTTTAAAATTTCCCAACATTTTCAATTACATGGCATCTTGAAAGTTTTCCCAGCGTCCTCACCCCTTTAATTTCCATCTTTTGTAACTTTTCACAGTTAATTGGAAACCAAATGAGCTAACCAACCACCAAAGGTTTAATAAAAAATGGATATTGCAAAAAACACATTAGAGATTATGTTAAAGGCATAAGATAGGTGATACAATTACAAGGTGATACAATTACAGAGAAATAGATGAAATTTCTGAAAGGTGTGGATTGATCAACAGCCACCGTAACTCTGATACAATAAAATCCCGCATATGAGAAACTCATTTTTGGATCAAAACGTGCACCTTTTTTAAAATGTATACAATTTGCTAAGAGCCTCACGAGTTTCTTATTTAATGAATTTCTTATCAGACTGGAAAATTGCAGAACCATCATAAAAAGAAATGACAGTTATACATTTTGGCAAAAATTAAATGTTTTTATATAGTGTAGACTTTCATATTCAATAAATTGAAAGCTGCTCTGTTCCTGGATAACTGCTTTTTACGTTCATTATATTTCACACGCCTTAGTTCTGAATAAGCACTTGTAAGAAATTGAAAAAAAGTTCAGGTACAACATTTCTTTTTATCTATGTATATAACTTAAAAACAAGTCTGCCTGCAGCTCCTTATGAGTAAGATTGTTATTGCGGGCTTTTACTGTACACGTTGCTATACAATAAAGCATATTCACGGAAATGCACCTAGAGATTTCCTTCTCAAGAATATAAATTGGCTCAAATATCAAAGAAGAGAACTTACTTTTCTTTGCTTGATCGCTAGTTTCCGTGGCTTAGCCTTTTCTTCGAAGAACGTATCGAGCGACGTCACCAAAGGTTGAGCATAAGGGCTTTTATTGTCAGAAGAGATTTTAGTAAGCTTTTTCATGTCCCTTCTCATCTGACGCTCAGTAAGGCCTATCAAACGAGCTCCCGCCGTATAGTGTCCGATGACATCATGAGGGTTAGAATAACGTTGGGCATTAGTATGGTAGTACCTAAAGAGAAAGAACTAAGATAAACATTGACAAGCTTAAAAGATCCTTAATTTGCTTGGGTTTTCTGTCGCATTGCCTGTTCATTAGTATTAGCTATCGTCTCCATAAAGACATAAAGACAAAAATTTTATAAGGATTTGATCGTGATTGGCGACTAAGGGAGTAAAGTTTAACCCGAAACGATTTTTGCTGTCAAATCCCTTACAAGTCTTCAAACTTAATTTCTCCGTGAAACCTAAAAAACAAGCACGAACAATATGAAAAATTGTATCCGGCCTAGAAATATGGGGAAAAATCAAACCCCCAAAACGAGGCCGTAAGTTGAATTGGTATATTAATTTTTATTCCGACAAAGATTCTGCCATGGGTTGAAAGATGTAAGTGATACATCTGACAAAAGTCTAATTGAATCATAGCATCAAAGAGTTGGGGAAGAAGCAGAGTTAAAACTATAGAAAATAAGGATCATGTGTAAGAACATTGAAAAATTAATAGGCAGTTTTACAAAAAGATTTCCTAGTTTTGTATTACATTGAGAGAATATAGAGAGATTTATGTGAACATGAACAAAACCGGCTGGTTTTGAGATTTTGCAGAAAAATAGATCCAGAGGAGAAAGTATTCATTCTTCTCAATTACCTTGATAGCGAAAATTCACCCATCTTCTAATTGATATAAATCGACTTTATTTTATCATCAATTAATCTGAATCTTTATGATAATAGGAAATGATGGGAAATGTCGTGAAAATGGTCTTGCGTCGTTTCAATACAATTCATCGTTAATAATTTATTATATTGTTAATTTATTATATGAGCTTTCTTAACTCTACAGCCCCTTTCGTTTGACCAACATAACCATTTCGGAGATACCAACCTAACAATTTCGTTGACTGATGCCAAAGCTGATTGCTTCATGAACTGCGCAAGCGCATCGAACAAAATGCCGTGCAATGGCTTTGCGTCTGTTTCAGCCTCATGTTGGCCTCTTGACACTGGAATATATTTCATATATTTCCTATTTTCATTTTCATACATATCTATTTCATATTTCATTTCTAGGGATGCCCTTCAACAAAGTTAATTTACAAGGGGCCCTAATTAAAGTGATTTACAAGGGGAATAACAAGCTAGCGCTAAACTTCAGATTGCTAAGAATGCTACAAGGCCAATCGTGCAGGCGTCTTAACAATATTTCTATCTTTGTTGCATTCAGAAACATTCGTAGCTAGCTTCTTCTATAAATGGTAAAAACACTTGGCATAGGTTGTTTTCTTCCTCTTTCTTTTATACCAAATATGAATATTGCATTTTGTAAAGGCATGACAGGCAAGATCTATTTCCAAGATCACAGAGACTGTTAAGAGCATTAAATACCAACACAAAAGGAAGGAAACATGATGCAGTATAAATAAACAGGTTTCCTAATTGCTCATATTGATAAACATTGAAGAGGATACAAAATGACACTTACTGATGCTTTCAATAAATTTCTCTGTATTTGCAACAAGACGAATGAACTCGTCAAAATCGATTTCTCCATTTCCTGAAATGTAAAATATGCTTATAAATAAAATTATTACATCTTGTTAATGAGAGAATAAGCTAAGCTTTTTTAAAAGAGTTAACGCCTGTATATTTAAGAATGTCATATGAAGAAGTTACTGCTTTTGTGTGGAAAATCAATTTACAAATTTATTAATGAAAAACCTTTTCTAGTTGCGACAACCTGTTAAATATTCAAAGATGCAGCATCATTGCTTCATTCGTTGCTTCCTAGCAATACCTTTTGCTATGGTGTTTGACATGCTCTACATAATTGGGTCGGACGTTTTTGCCACCCTCAAATAGGGACCCGCAAATATGTAGCATTACACCAATTACTACAACCGTGGTGCCCTTTCACGACAGAAACGTAGCTTCCATGTTCATTTTAGGTTATACCAGTTGTGCTCAATCGTATTTATTTCCTTTAAATAGACTTACCGTCTACATCCATGCCATCAAAGAGCTCATTGACTTCCTCTTTTGGCAAACGAATGTTCACAGATCTGAGAGCATGGTCAAGATCTTCTGATCGAATTGTTCCTCCACCATTGCTATCAAACATGTGAAAAATTTCACGAAATGCTGGAACAAAAGAAATTTCAACCACGTTAATCATCTATGAAATAAAATTTGGTATTTTATTATTCTAGCAGTAATTTTATTGAGCTAAAATTTCAGATTTCTTCAATAATTTTTTCAAATGGCGTCTTCTTGAAATGTTGTTAAGATGCAGGCCAGATGAAGAATTATCTGTTTCAAAAGAAATAACAAAAGCTTAAAAGAAAGCCAAACACTCAAAAATATGTAAACATAAATATATATGCACAACAAAACTTTAATAGTATAATGTCAGCCAAAGTCATTTTGAGAACCCAGCAGTTTGCGTTGTTATTTTATATCTTTAAATTCTTTTCCCAAATACTACTACTCGCGTCGAGTTTAAGCAAATATCATACAAGTATCATTAAAGAAACCTTCTAATTAAAGTAAAATTATTATTTTAAAGAACTTTAAAGAAATTTTTCAACCTTCCATGTCATTCTGTCGGAAAACGTAACCACCAAAAGGGATACAAGAGGGTGGCTAAATTTGCCTCTGAAAACTGACGTAAGAGTTCAGAGACTTTTTACAGGGATTGTAGATTGCTCACCAGATACTTGCTCTTCGGTCATTTCAAGAAGGGGGTTTTCCCCATCTCCTTCTTCTACAGACTCTGAAGATACTTCGTCCTCTTTAATTTGGTTCAGATTTGATAATGGCTTTGCAATCGATGGGAACCCACCAGTCTCTGTTGGCATGCCTTTCGGCCCCATTGAGTTCCGCTTCTGTTGCCTTGACAGAGTAGGGTTTTTAGAGGGTCTCTTCTTCAGTGCCTCTGAAGTCTCGACTGCTTCTGTGAAAGTTGGTTTGGCATGCTGACTATGATCAACAGGCTGCGCTCTTCTCCGATTTATCTTGTACTTTATCGTCATTTTCTTTTTTGCTTTGGAGTTTTTATCTCCACTTTTTGGTGGATTCTTGATGCTGCTGTTCATTGTATCTACACCAAAACTTTATCTTGTCATTTTTTATCTTTAGAGAACTATTCTCATGAAGAAATATGAATTATTTGTGAACACGCGTAACCCTCCATGACAGCTTGTTCTTTTTGCATATATCTAGGATTGATTATGACGCAATATAATTGTTTACGTCAAAGTTAGACGAACGGGACATTTTTTTCAAAGGCGATCAAAACACATTGATTCCCTGTGCTCATCAAGATTACCATTGTATATAGCGGTGACAATCCAGGCTTGATGGGCTTTTATTGCTTTCATTTCCAGCTTTCTTCTCAGTTCTTCATTGTATAGCGGAACAAATCTGATGAAACAAAGATACAGAGTATACATTACCTAACTTATGATAAATGAGATATCCACCTTACGAACATTGTATACAACAAAATTTTCAAATAATACCAAATAAACGAGAAGTACGATACAAAAAATGATTTCTTTAGTTATAATTGTCCTCCTTCACATTTGTCCAAACATACCGCGCCAAATTTTTCTAAAATTAAATAGAAATTTAAAGAGTAGGGATGGTCACATTGTATGCTTTACGATGGATGTTGTATAGTCAGCTTTCATAGCCGAAATTCCGGTTTATTCTGACAGTCTATGCAGCAAAGCATTTTGACAAATTCTAACGAGTTCTAATCAAGTGCCGCAAAGGAAGTAGCAAAAGCCCCTAGCAACTTTTTAGCATTGATAAGACAATATAAATAGAATATGAAATCCTGATTAACATACTGGGATATCCTACTTGCTTAGGACTCCTTGTTTTCGTTTATCACATCCAGAAAACCAGCTTCAGATTAAAATAACAAAGATTACATATTTGTAGAGCCATTAAAGGTCAAGGGCTCGTAGTTTTCGAACTTAAGGTAACTAAATTCCGTTATGCACTGTTCTGGCCCTAGCTCAATTCATGAATCCTTGTAAGTATTCGTATATTATGTAGCAAGGGGGCTGGCTGTTAGTGCCAAGGTCCGTAGCCTATAGGTAGGGGTTCTAAAGGGGGTTGAAAACTAATCAGAATGTCAGGGCCTATTTTAAGAAATTTTTAATACTGCACAATTATAACTACATTTTTTATAGGAAATTTTGTTGTTGCAATTTTTGGAAATTTCTAGTCATTTCGTTTTGTTTCTTTTCATAAGAGAGTCTTTCCGATGGTCATACGAGATTTGCATTACATGACCTCTACATCGAACTGACGGGGAAAATTCACATTTTGTGAACAAAGCGAGAATCTGGGATAGCGGCAATTAGACATTTTCACAAATCCCAAAATTCAATACTGCACATTTTCGAAATCAATACTGCACATTTTTAAATTAATACTGAACAAAGTGTGTAATACTGCACACTAAAATAGGCCCTGCAGAATGTTCTAAGTAACGCAGGTACCTTTGGGCACTAGGAATGCTCAAACACTAAAACCTGGGGGATATAAAGTTCTGAGGGGTGAGAAAGTCATTCTGCTAGGTCAAGGGACGAATTCCTGATAGATTTAGAGATTGGGAGACTATTTGTGATTAAGTCTTTTTTCAAACTTTACGAAATATTAAGATTTCTTTCAAAATTATTTTGCTATGAAAGACAAAACGGTGCAAATGCCTACCACTGATGGTTCATTCGCGATTGTCATTGACTCATTGGTACTTTTGTGAATGAAGCACAGAACATGTGAAACAAATCCGCCTGCCATATTTTGGGTTCAGTATCCATTTACTTTTTCCAACCCAAAATCTGCCCTACAAAATATTCGAAATCTGCAAAAAGTTCTAGATCCTCGAATTCATTCCAAATCAAGTCCGTAAACGGCATACAAAAACACTTCAAAAGTACACCTTTAGCTTTGTAGGATACAATTTAAACAACATTAAGTTGTCAAGGACACTGTGAAAAGCGGTTTTCGAGTCCAGACTCCCTTTGAAGCTTGCATATTCCTGTGAAAATAAATCGAACAATATAATGAGTTAACGAATAGGTTTGATATAAAATGTTTATTATAATTCTGAATTTGAAATTACGAAAAGCTATAAACTGTGTGCATATCACACTGCTACTGAATTGGATTCTGAGAATGGATCCTTTAGCTTGATTTCATTGTTAATAGAAAATGTTTAATTTTTGTTGTATTTTATATTATAAGTTATCTAAATAAGTTGTGTTGAAATGTTGTTTCGCTGAGCATTTTCCAAACTTCAAAATTTGTTGTTGATATCTTTTATTATCAATCCATCCTACATATAGTTCTAAGTAATTGAAATACAATTGAATACAAATACAGTGCTAAAACTACATCCAGGATTATAGAATATAGACTAAAACATTAAATGATTGTATATAGGATAGACTAGCTACATATGACGGTTATTTTGTTTGATTAGCGAACAACTGCAACGCAAATAAGCCATATAGCCTTTCCAAACACATTTACGAAATTGGGCATTTTCCCATATTCTTAAGGGTATGGTCAGCAAAAATTTTCTGACCCCCTGGTGTCGGACTCCTATTTCCCTCTCCAATCTTCCAACTGATCAATGACGCCAGACGCCACTGGACTGAATGTATCCTACTTATTGAGAGCTCAAGTTCTCGTTGTGTAGTACACGTTACACTTGTAGGTGTTTGTGAAAGGCCTCAGTGTCGATAATCTGGCTGACAGATGAAAATAGTATTTTCTGTTTTTCCTGCAGCATTTCTGCCCAGCTCACTTTATCCTTGAAATGGTTACAAAGCTGAGGCTACCATTTTTATACCAAAGAAAAACTAGAAGGCCAAGAACACTTCCCTTCCCTGGGGTCTGGGGAACTCCAAATATTACATCAGGCCGTACCAATTTACATTGCATATTGATCAGATCTGGTATCAGATCTTTCTTTGAAAGGTTTCCCGCCAATATTTGGACGCAGACCTCTTATTGCGCGGTTTGTTGTTGTGAATGAAAGTGAAAGAGCTCGCATGTAAAATGGGAGGAAAAGAAAATTGTTTGAAAGATGAGGTAATTTTAAAAGGAAATAGTGATGGATTCCAATGCACTGAACGGTTAACAAAGTGTAAGGACGCAGTTTGCTGTATTCGGGCACTCGATGGTATAAATGTAAGGTAAGTTGATTCAGTATGTAGGGTTCTGGATGAGACGGCCTCTTGAAAACAAATGGCCCTCCTTTGTCCTGCTCACAAACAAGATGTCCTAAATGACTCTCCCTTTTAGGTTTGTAAAAAAGGATTTTATTTATTGTAGGTAAAATCAATGAATAAGTTTTGCTAAAGTAGTGTCGCATTTTAGTTATTATTGAATTAGCTATGTTTTATATTGTAAAATTTTTTTTTATAAATAATATTGTAAATGTCTTCGAAATTTATTACCTTCTCATATGTTGTAGGTTAGAAGCTTTTGTTCAGTATTGTTTTCGAAGTAAAATAACATCACACACAGATCTCTAATTACTGATGCCATCGGATGGCTATGTAAATAAATTCATGCTACATCTCTCTACAGTTTGCTAGCTATCTGCATCAATATGATCAGTATGTTTCTTTTAGGAACTCCCAAGCTGATTGTTTATCTTTCATATATGGTTGTATAAGGTTGATTATGATATTGGTTTTTCAACTTGGATGCAGCATGAACATTGCAAACTTCATTTTTATCAATATAAGGACTTATATAGTCTTACAATTTCTTAACTTTTTGTCACGAGAAAATATCTCCACCGTTATACAAGCCAGATCAAGTTTCCTAATCAATAAATAGATATTATTGTTAAGAAATTAGCGTGTAACTGAATAAACAATAATGGTAATAAAAGAAGTCTTGCTGCTCTCACTATTCAGGTTCATGTGATTAGCTAAAGAGGTCATAGAAATAACTCAGAATGATAAATCTTGCTATGGCTGCCACAAGCCAGTCTGGATTCCTTGGTTTTGGCGCAGGAAGTTGAATTATAGAGTAAATTCTACAGGGTTTGATGCACAGGTCCAGAGAAATACCTGAACAGGAGGGAGAAGATAGGGGCACACCCACAGGAGAATATCATAAGACAACCCTCTTAGATTTGCAAGGAGTGCTTCTTTTTACAGACTATGGATTTTTTACAGACTTTTTACAACATAATTTTGATATTTTATATGCTTTATTCCTTTTTTAAACTATTTAAAGAAAAATGATGGGAATAGTGCAGCTTGTAGCTGATATGGTGGTGCGGGGAAGATCATCCCTGTGCACTACAATGAATGCAGACTGGACCGCACATGCATATAAAAGCAGATGCTTCATATTTATAGATTCAGCCAAAGAAAAATTACATTTTTGTGTAAAAATGTCTAATTGTATTCTGACTGACGACATAAACCACATCAAAATTATTGAAGATTTTTCAATCAGGCCTTTACAAATAAATTTTACATAGCAAGGTCTTTCCACTTTATGTAATTTGAAACTGTACCATGTGAAACATTTTCATATTTCATGATTTCCTTGCATTTACTTTTTGGTCTTCTCAAAATGAGCATGGTGTTTGGTTTGTTCTGTCTGAAAATATACTTAAGATGGATAATAACACTCATGTTATCGGAAAAATGCACAAAATTAGAAATGTTTCTTTTGAACTTTGACAATCATATATCTAGATAGATTTAGAAATTGTGTTCAGACACTGGTAGGCCCTGATCATGCTTCCTCCTTTTCAAATGAAAGCATATCTAAATATACCTTCTTGACCATGCATGTCAACAGAGCTATGCGAGTAAAGAGCACTGTAAACTTAGCCCTTTATGTCTCTTAGAACCCTTAGGACTTTCTTTGTTTTGCTTATATTGTTTAGGAAAATTGCCTTAAAAAACTTACAATACAGGCAGTCTTTTTGCAAAAGGCCTGTATTTAAGCCCTCTCTGTTAGCACCTTTCTGAATATGTCTCTCCATTTTTGATCTTTAGGCATGGTACTGGATTTTTTGCCAAGCTTGACATCAAAGGTGTTGAAATGAAATGCATTGTAACTAACAATCATGTTTTGCCAACAGAAGAGACAGCAAGAAATGGGAATGCAACTTTTTATTATGAAGGATCAGCCACAGGCCTAGATATTAAGCTTGAACCAGACAAATTATTTTATACACATCAGGTATCTTAGCCTTGTTTCTCTCTTTCTTTCTCTTTTTCATTGATGTAATGTTTTTATTACAGTGCTGTTTATAGAAATTGCCCGATAAAGGTTGTCAGGAATTTTTGGCAGAACTAAAGTTAGCCAATGAACCATTTTTTACCCTTGAAATTTAGCCTTTCTTCAAATTTCTATGCAAAAATTTGGAAAGATGCAATAGGGTTTATCTTTCTAAATCTTTTCAGATGAGGTTTTGTCAAGCCCCCAATTTTGTCTGAAATCTCCATACTTTTCAAATCCCCAAATGCCTTTTATTGTAATATTTATTTTTTATTAGCTCATCACAAAATTGCCATTTCCATATTATTATCATTCTCAATCATAGGCACTCAATTGCCAAAACCAATGAAATATTGAATGTGAAAGTCCTGATAAATTTTTTTTTAAATTGTTTTTACAGATTTTGGATTACTCACTCATTGGATGTGATTCAGACACAATTGAAACTTCATTGTGCATAACCCCTTTGGAGTTTGTCAATATACAAGGAAACATAGATGATGAAGTGTTTATATTCCAGCACCCTTACGGAGAGTCAAAGAAAGTATCTTACCAAAAGATTACTGATATACAACCACCATTTGTATTTTACAAAGCAGACACTGATGATGGATCTTCAGGATCACCAGTGTTTAAGAAATTCCAGCTTCTTGCACTTCATTCTAAAGGCTGTCTACAGAAATACAACAAAGGGACACTATTTTCAGAAATTATCAACCACTTGAACTATGGGATATGTAAGTACAATCAACGGTAGAGCAAAAATGTTTAATATGTGCACGCATGCTGACTAGATTCGCCTCCTCGTGAAAGTTGTGTCGTTCTGTCCCGATTCAAATGATATAAAAATGTATGAGAAAACAAACCTTGAATTTTAACCTTCCCTCTACTTCATTTTTATGGAGTCGAAAAGATAAATTATCTACTGAAGATACATTTATATCATTAAATTAATGCTTTAAAAATATTTATTAACCTCTTCGTTGTCTATTCTACATTGTCAAACTAAAGTATCCTATGCCTAGGCCTATTATCAAGCAAGGAGGGAAATATGAACAATTTAAAAATTAAGTTTCAAAGCGTTTTCCAATTTTTTGCCACTGAGTATCCAAAAATCCAGGCATGGTGGAAATTTTTCACGATTGTTAATTTAAATATGGAACAAATCTTTCCACGTTGACCTTGCCGTATGTTGCTTTTGTTCAGTTTCCTACTCTTATACAAAAATGCCAAAGCAATTTCAAAATCGAGGAGAAAACAGCTACTTTCATTCGTGACCAATTTATTTTAATGAAAAACTTTCATGAAAATACCGCATATCGCAAAAAATATGACTGTTTTAACTTATCAGTCAATTGCCCCCAAAATTTGACAATCCTATTGTTAGGTATCTTTGTGGTAAAATTATGAACATGTTCCAATTTTCCGGATATGCCAACCGATTTCATTTTATTTTTTTGGATCATGAAAATGAATCAATAGAAAAATCAGCTATTTAACTATCTTTCCTTAGAACTGACAATTTTTAATCTGAAAATCCCAATTCCATATCTATGGCGATACGAGACAGCTATTTTTTTGGGCTTTGCTATTATAACAGTCTTGTTCTTCTTTGCTGATCAATCATATATTATCAGTTTTAGTATGAACACTCCAAGCATTTTCCACTGCAGTTTCTTGCAAGCTTGTTAATGCATGAGGAAAAGATTGACATTAACATCTGTCATTTATTCAAATCCCTCCTTTTTGAATCATTTTAACATGTTTTTCTCACCATGACACACATTTGTTAACCCAGCCTGAACTTACTTTGCAGACACTGAACCAAGATTGGGGCATTTAGATAGAACATATGAAAGAAAGAGGGAATCAACAAGCAGTAAGTGCTTTTGTACATTACTTAGTTTCTAATGAATTCAGTGTCACTTCAGGCTTAGACATGTAGAATAATCATAGCCTATTTGTTCTTCTATGGTTGCTGCTAAAGACAATTAGAGCACTAACAGCTGACTTACACAACTATGATAGACAATTAAGAAGACATGTCTAGGTCACAGATCAAAAGTTGTCATTTTCAAGGTCATTTGGCTTTGTCAGTTTAAACAAAGTCCCATATTAAGATTCTTCTGTGTATTGCTTTAGCCTAGCAAAAATGGACATGATTAACAATATTCACTTTTCTCAAGCAAATATGTCAAAACTTTGATTATGAAGTTATATGCATTTGGCATACATCATTTTTTTTCTTTTGTTAGCTACTGTGGATCAGACAATTAAGCACGCCATAAATAGAATCTTTCAAGGGGTAAATATTTCCACTTTAATGATGGGACCTGTTAAATCTCCAGTACCACAAAATGATGTATTACACACTTTATTCAAGTTGGCTGGGTGGAAAATTTCCTAATAATTTAAGACAGCATTTAGTAAATATTACACATTGGTTGAACTGGCAAAACGAAAATAACAAAACGTTTAAAACAAATTTGATATGTATAAATCTAAATAAGGCATAGTCCTTCTTTCATAGCCCTTTTAGGTCAACATCAAAGCTGGCAGCAAATTGCCATTTTCCAGTTGAAGAAGGGTTCACCTTATTGTGGATAGCACATCCTTCAATCACGAGCCCTCCCCAAAAGATCTTTTAAAGAGAGGTGATATGTTGAGATTTCTCATTTGTTAATATATTCTTTCGAAATTTCAGTATTGGGTGAACATGATTCAAGAAAGAAATCTAGACGGGAAAACCACAATCCGCAATGCGAAATAAGCGGGGAAAAGAACCTAAGGTTAGAACCCAGTGAAAAGGAGCTACAAAACCTAGCAAAGGACTTGATAAATGACTGGAAAAGTCTTGGGAGAGAGTTAGATGTTCCAAACAAAGATATTTTAAAGATTCATAAAGACAACATTAACTATGACGATATTGTCGAAAAAGCATTTGCTATGCTTCTGAAATGGAAAGAGCTCAAGGGCAATGAGGCAAATTTTGGAATCTTAAAAAGTGCGTTGATAAACATTGGTCTCGTGGCAACTGCTGAGAAACACTGTTGAACTTCTCAGACTAAGACAGGTTTAGTTGCTTGGAAAGTGAATCTCGAAAGTACCGGAGAAGTATTGAAATTTCAGCGTAACAATACGTCTTTCTCATCAGCCTCACTCGAACT